>NC_052087.1:20334075-20634445 GCF_015852505.1 Tachyglossus aculeatus | reverse complement strand
AATGCTAACATTCCACTTCCTCAAACAGCAACATTTTTTCCAAAAATCAGTAAAAACCCCCCACACACTTTCCATTCAAATTTTAAGCACTCATTTCAACCTCAGGGATGCAGCTTGGCACATATAAGCGCTTAACAAATATTACAATTATTATTACTATTATTACAATATCTCGGGAAGGTCTAGGCTCTAAAAAACCCAGGAGGTTGAAGCCACCTCTAGGTTGGCTCATGAATGGGCAATGAAAGGCCTAAGCCAAATGAAAATCTGCAGACAAAAGTATGATCTCAAAAGGCAAGGGCCCAGTCTTGACTTCCTAAGCATGCCATATTCCTTTTTCATCACCGGAGAATCACTGGACTGTAGGCTTCTTGAGGGCAAAAGATTGTGCCTACTTACTCTATTGTACTCTCCCAAGCACTTTGTACATCTCTCCACAGAGTAAGAGCTCATTAATATGATTGATTGATTGATTGATTGAATGGGGCTTTCAGTGGTGCAATTGTGCCATTGCATGTGTGAAAGTGCTTCAGTGATGTTCAGTGGAACATTATTGAGAATGAGAATTTGGGCAGTACGGTGATCTGAAATTTGAAAACCAAGAGAGGGTAGTTTCTCTAGCTGTGAGATTGAATCCTCCCACTGTATATTTGGCACTCGAGTAAGTTCCCCTTAAAATACCACCAATTTTCATCCTACTCAGACAACTATCTTCTTTTCAGGATTACCTTTATATCACTGGCTACTACACTCAACCAGCATCTCAGGGGTATTCTTTTAAAGCCTTTAGCTTTCCCTCACAGACAGAAAAGTACAGACCTTTCCAAGAGCTGGGTCTTTTTTAATGTGTCATCCATTGATGAATAGGTAGACATGGTGTTTGGCACTCCATCTCTGGTGGAGCATTAAACTGTAGGATATTTGAAGTCAGGGATCTTATATTTTCTTTCAGGGATCTTATATTTTCTTTCATGTGATCCTCAAACTCCCAGGACAAGCTAAATGCACCCAGTAAGGGTCCGTTAAGACTACTGATACTGATACTAATCCGAGTTCCTGTGATGGGTGTCCAGAAATACTCAATTCCACCTAAAACTGACTTTTTAGTTGTTGATACACCATGGCACCTCTGTGCTCATAAACTATGTTAGGGCAAAGTCTGGAATTTTTATAGGGCAAATGTCCACTTTCAGAGTTTGTCAGATGGTGAGTTTTTGGAGGGTCTGTCTGTCACTCTAGTCAAAGCCATCCTGAACTTTAACATATATCTTTATTGACTTAATGACATCATTTTTAATCTTTTAACTGGACTCTAAGGAAGTTCCTTATGTTTTACGTCCCTAAACATACTACTTGTACTTCTGCTGACTACTGTTACATTTAGTTTGCCTCAGAAGTCAGACCTTGAAGAACCTCACACTGTTGAATACCACATGACCTACATTCCTCATTTAACCATTTTACTGGCAATACCAGTCACTTTAAAAATAATTCTAGAGATGATAAAACCAACCCACCAGTTTGCCTCATGGAACATAATCAGCTTCTGCCTGATATCAGCCCTGCTTACTTTGCTCAGGTTGAGGCACTTCTATCCAGATAATTCAAGGTAAATAACAAACAAAACCTGTTTGCAACATGGTTTTTTTATGCCTGAATTGCCCTGCTAATATTTTCTATTTTTCCTATTGGTTTGCTAATGTAGTTCCCATTTATATGGTAGAAATGCACAGTTTAGACTTTTAGACCCATTGTTCAACCTAGATAGCTAGTCATTGACAAAGCCACCAACCAGCAGTTCTATCCATCCTTGTGGCCCCTTATATATTAGAGAATTTACAGTCCAGTTTATTTTTGAAGGCATTTTTAACAATTTAATGTTTTGTGATACGTGTTTTCAATCTAGTAGTTTACAGGTACTTTCTTTCATAATACTAGTCTGTCAATAAATATACAAATCCGAGAAGAACCGGACATTGTAAAAAGGACAAATAATTGTTTGTTTGGTTTTTTACATATGGGAAAATCTACATTGCAATAAAAACACATTGCAAACTATTTACACAAAAAAGTCATGTCATGGTCTTGAATGAATGAGGATGGTTACCGTCTAAAATGTAAGTGCACAATTTCTGCAAGAGAAACAAGGAGCCACCTACACTGCTCTCCAACAGAATCTTGGCAAATTATCATCTCCATGCACTATCTGTTTCCTTGTAAATTACATTCCAGGAATATTTTCACCAGAAAAAGACATGCCAAAGCTGGGTCTAAACCAATTTCATTTTTCACACAGTACTAATTTAAGCACAGCCCTCAAGAGACATGGTTGATTTATAATGGCAGACTAAAAAGGTTACACTGTAGCTCCCCGACTGCCTTGCAACTGAGAAAGTGGTAATAATCCCATTTTGTAACAAGGCTCCGAGAGATTAAATGCCTTGCTCCGGTCGCACAATAAACCAGTGGAATAAGCAAGAATGGAATCAACGTACATGATAAAACAGAATGCCATACTGCTTCCAATGATAAAATGATAAAACAAATATTTTCCACGTTGGATCTATTGGTTGTATAGTAGTAAACAGCCCAGCTACATGAATTAATACCCAATAGGGGAGGTGGAAACCTCATTAGTCTCTACTCATTTTGGGAAAGGTATTTCAAGTGGGAGATCTATCGTAAACAATAGGCACTTTCAGACAAACTTTGGTCCTTTTTTCAGTTTCCTAGTCGAACCAAATTCATTTCAAGCTTGTGAAATCAAAACTCTCAGTTTTGGCAGAATAACAATTTCTATGTTGTATATAGGTGTGTAAGGATTGAGAGAGAAAGAGAGTCTATGTGTGTGTCTGTGTATGTTTGTGAGTAGGTTTTCCTGTCAAACAATATTTTCCTCATTAGGAGAGCCCCTTTCTTGCTTTCCATGGTGGTGGCCACATACTATACCATTGCTCTACTGGGATGCATTTGTCAGGGGGCAAAGCATCACTGTGACTGACCAGAAGGGTCAGAATACGTGAAGTCGAAGGGCCCAAGAGTGTTGTGATGATATTTCCAGATCTTTATACATATCTGAAGGAGAAATGTGTAAAGCTGGACGTGAATTTTCTTCCAGGAAATGTGTCCTTGGGACACTGGTCTGTTATCTGACCTAAATTACACTGAAGAAGTCAGAATTTTGGGCAGAAAACTAGCCAACATTGTCAGAGGAGAATAGCTCAAGGATTTTCCAAGGCCATTTTCCCTTTGTTTTAGTCCCAAAGTCAATTACTTTTATGAATCAGGCCCTGATAATTGACCAGAGAAATGTTACCAGAAATACAAATATCCACTCAGGCTGTAAAGGATCCTGATGGGTAGTTTACTGTGACCCATTTCCTAGATTCAACATCTTAAATTCCAAATAAAATTTATTTTAGTGGACTCTCTATTCACTGCACTGCCTAGAGGCTCTACTCTAAATGCAGTTCATCATGGTTTAGTGGAAGAAAAAGCTGCTATTTACTGGATTTCTCGCCAAGTATCAAATGCTAAGTCTGAATCTTCCCATTACTCAATTACCTCCCTTGTAGTAAATTAGGTACTTAGGAAGGCAAATGAAATGAAACCTGAAAGAGCGTGACCTTCAAGTTCCTGACTTCCTAAGAGAGAGTGATTTGGGCTTTGGGAAGAATAAAGCCTATTTAATTATAGATAAATAAGTAAAAAAAAACTGTGTAAAAGAAAAAAGAAACAAAGGTGTATTCAGTATTAAACTGGATTCTAGCTATTTACAGTTTACCTTTCATTTCCATTGCTCTTTCATAGGTTTTGAGAGTTGGAGGACTTTCTTCTTATTTCGGTAGGGATTATTAGTAAGATTGGAGTACAAAACAGCAGATGAAATGGGACCTAAGAAGCATGGGTCATACAAATTTAATGTGGCTTTTTAATAGTGGCAAGTTGCTGGAACAGCTGGTAATCAAACATTAAAAACCTCCGTGGCCCACCCCTTCCAATTAAAATTCTGAGGGAGAAGTTATAATTCATTTGCTTTAGAAATAATCATTTTGCTATATTTTTTGACCTGCTGCTAGATTTTTCCAGCTGTATCTGGGCCAAGGGTACTAAGAGCCTTAGACACAATGCAACCTAGGGATCACTGAACAGTATTTTCTTAGGTCAGTGAACCAGGTTGGTGGTCAATACAGATAATTTAGCAACTAAAGGATAACAGCACAAATGGTAAAATGGCAGAAATACGGATGTTTATTATGGATCAGCTTAAGAAAGCTTTCCCATTTTTCTGACAATGAAAACAAAAAACAAAAACCATACTGGTATAAGGATCTCCAGGGTTTTTTTTTTCCCCCAAGAACAAAGATAAATGGCTTACTAGAGTTAAATAGCTTTAACCTTTGGGCTCTCCCATTGTGGCTGCTGTGAAAAGGACTCTAAGCTTTCCAGAGGCATCAGAGTGGGCATGTATCTGGTACACCCTGAAAATGCCAAGAAAGTAAAATATGCTATATTCCTATGAATCTTACTGGTATACCTGCTTTGGGGGACCTCCTTTCTTTAAATTTTTGCTCTATATTACTAATCCTCTCTTTCATGAGTTTAAACTGGGGAAATTGACTCTCATTTCAGGAACTTCATTCTCACTTTAAATGAAGGACCCTGCTACCAGTTGGGGAAGTGAGGGGAGGTGAGAGAAATGTAACGAGTTTCAGCAAGCTGCCCTTCAGAGCACACATAGATGGAAGCGGATCTCTGGTAGGAGCTGGTATCTATTAAATTCAAGCAAATCTTGGGTTCTTATATCAGAAAGCAATGTCGATTTTCTAACTTGTACCTGAATTAGAAAAAAAAAAATAAAACCAAAGGAGGAGAAAGGAGTTTTGCTATAAAACACATCAGTAGCACACTGCATCTGTAAGTGTCTGTCCCAGTCCCATTGATTGGTGTTTTCCCCCATTTCTCCTGATACAAGATGACTGATGTTGTCTTCACATCCCAATCTTCATGTCCACGTTCTGCAGATTCCTGGTCTCATCAGTTACCGTGAACTCATCTTGCCCCGTCCGCTCATCTGATTGTTCTTTGTTCACCAAGTGCACCATTTCCTGAGATTTGCTGGCATCTCCATTTAGTCCACTCATCTTCCTCTCTTCCACAGCTCCATTGCTACGGTTAATCACCAGCTTTTTCTTCTGCCCACACCTAGTTATTAAAAAACAAAAAAAGCAAAACAGTTTTATAGAATTATTGGGGTGATTGGAGCCAAGACATATCTGTGGCTTTCTCAGGAAAGATTAAATAGCAAAGGAATTTGAGGGCAAGGTGGAACTGATGGTACAGGTGAAGAGAATATACCATGAAACTGCACATTCATTCAGCCAGGTCGACTTGTTCTTTAACATACCCAGTTCTTTAACATACCCTCACTGCTTCTCTTTGCCCTTTTGTACATATTGTTTTACATACTCTACTTGAGCACTTCTTGTTTGTCTCCCCTATTAGAGTGCAAGCTTTTTATGGGTAATGAACAAGTCACTTCTTTATTCTGAACCATCCAAGTGCCCCACCAAGTGGATGCTCAATTAATTCTATTATTATTATTTATAAATTATTTCACATCTTTTTCCCCTGCTACATTGTAAGTGTCTCATGAGCATGGATCATATCTTCTATTAAAAGCTACCAAGCATTTAGTATAGTGCTCTACACACAGAAAGTGCTCAACTGAACAATGCTATACTCTGTCAGTCTGATTCTCCCCACTCTTTCAGGCAGATACACATTGGAAGGTCAGGTTAGCCTGACCTCCTTCTGAGGAGAGGAATTCCAGCCCATAAAGTCGTTCCATTCTTGGCTAGCACAGGGGGGTAAAGGAGATGTGAGGAGTGGGGAGGGATCTGACAGTAGATCTCCAGGATCCTTGGGGAAAACTCTCTGGGTGAAGAGGTTTCCCTGGACACATAAAATGGCTGTTCCCTCGGCCTTCATACGGGCTTCCAGCCCACAGAACATTCATTCAATTGGATTTATTGAGTGCTTACTGTGTGCAAAGCGCTGTACTAAGCACAGACAATGATGGGAAATTTGAAACTGTAAGTCCCATGTGGGACAGGAACTGTATCTGACCTGATAATTTTGTGTCTAACCCAGCTCTTAGTACAGGTCTTGGCACATAGTAAGTATTAATAATAATAATAATAATGGCATTTGTTAAGCGCTTACTATGTGCAAAGCACTGTTCTAAGCGCTGGGGAGGTTACAAGGTGATCAGGTTGTCCCACGGGGGGTTCACAGTTTTAATCCCTATTTTACAGATGAGGTAACCGAGGCCCAGCGAAGTGAAGTGACATGCCCACAGTCACACAGCTGACAGTTGGCAGAGCTGGGATTTGAACCCATGACCTCTGACTCCAAAGCCCGTGCTCTTTCCACTGAGCCATGCTGCTTCTCTAAGTGCTTAACAAATGCTGCCATCGTCATCATCATCATTAACATCATCAGAGAACAGGAAAACCAAATAAACCTAGGTGAGTTTACCAAGCTTGACTTGGCTCATCTCTGGATAACTACTCAATTTCTGGGTGGCTCAGTCATCCTCCGTAAAAGGGGTAATAATACTTATCTACTCATAAGATGACAATGGGGGGGAAATTTTAAAAAATCAGAATTTTGCAACCATTTTATACTAAAGGGAAAATAATAAGGGAAAAAGGGAGGGTGAGGTCCCTTGAAACATTCTGAATAAAGCTATAGCTGCCACTGTCATAACGTGGTTGGTTGCTCACTTTACCAGCCTCTCTTTATAGAAAACAAACAAATCTCACAGTCTCTGCCAAGAGTTAAATGGGATAAAAGCTAAACTCTGGTTAAAATGGAGAATAAAGCATAACATTTTACACTATGGCTTTGCATACCTCAATGAAATTCATTATTATTAAGGGAAACACACACACACAATTTCAACCTGACAGAAGCTACAAGCATTTATACATTTGCATGTTTCAGTGCACTTCTCTCTACTGACTAAATACATTACATTTGCATGACTAATCTGGCAGTCTAATGATTTCCTTTCTTTTCTGAGTGCAGTATTAATTATAATAATAATAATAATGATGGCATTTGTTAAACACTTACTATGTGCAAAGCACTGTTCTAAGCACTGGGGTGGATACAAGGTGATCAGGTTGTCCCACGTGGGGCTCACAGTCTTAATCCCCATTTTACAGATGAGTAACTGAAGCATAGAGAAGTTAAGTGACTTGCCCAAAGTCACAAAGCTGACAAGCGGCAGAGCCAGGATTAGAACCCATGACCTCTGACTCCGAAGCCCGTGCTCCTTCCACTGAGCCACGCTGCCAAATGGTCATTTGGTATTTGTGTGTTTGAGTTGAACTGACCTAGTCTCAGATGACATATAGTTTCAACTGCAAACACTTGGTTCCTCTATGAGATATTAGTCTGTGATCATTGATGAACCATCTTCTAGACTGTGAGCCTGGTGGTGGGTAGGGACCATTTCTATATGTTGCCAACTTGTACTTCCCAAGCGCTTAGTACAGTGCTCTGCACAAAGTGCTCAGTAAATACGATTGAATGAATGAATCAGCCGTTCTCATCCTCCCATTGGTTTAGAGAAGGATCAGTCTGTCATCATTGGAATTTGTTGTTCCCTGCTCCACCTTTCTGCTTCCAGTTTCACTATTTATTTTCCCTGTGATGAGATCTAAATATTTTCAGAGTCAGAGGACCTGAGGTCCTAATCCCACCTCCTCCACTTGTCTGCTATGTGACCTTGGGCAATCTTCTTAACTTCTCTGTGCCTCAGTTACCTCAGCTGTAAAATGGGGATTAAGACTGTGAGCTCCTTGTGGGACAGGGACTGTAACCATCCTGATTATCTTGTATCTACCCCAGCATGTAGTACAGTGCCTGGTACATAGTTAGCACTTTACAAATACCATAAAAAATAATAACAACAACAACAAAAAGCATTGGTATTTATTGAGCACTTACTGTGTGCAGAGCATTGTACTAAGCAAACAGCCCAGCACAACCGCTCACCTCCCTTGGTAATGAACAATTCATTTTCAGCCATAAGAAAAGAACAGAGCAATTCATTGCATCTAGGCATCATCTTTCCCAGCTTGATTCAGGTTGTATTGGTTCACAGCTTTCTGTTTGTCTGTTTCTATGGAGATTTACTTTATTTGCAAGGGGGAAGGGGAATTGAAGTGAGCCCTAAGCTTTGAAGACAAAACAGAGACCGACATGTGGTTTAGCCAACCATAAAGTGCAGATTCCAGCTGCTCTAATGAACAACTGGGAGGCTATTCGTGAATCTTACCATATGGCTGACATTTCATCTCTGACATTTCTATAGTAACGCTGGTAAAGAAGAACTGTTTGTGAAACAAGATACGCGAATATAAACTACATCTAATCAGAAGAGACACAAGGACTTTTTTTCAATTATGGGGAATGTATATTTTGTTATTCAAAATAATAGAAAAGAGAAGGAAAACTCCAGAGTATAAATGATTCTTTGAAAGAAGGCTGTTCAAGTGAAATGATTTCAATTCAATTGATTAATTCTCTTCCAAAGAAGTCATACTTTTGACTAGCTTGTTCCTTCAGTCTCCTTTTAGCTATCATTCCTCTCATGCCCTGAAGAGAGCAGATTGTAACTCAGCAGCTTTTCTTCAGCAGTATTATTTACTTATCTCATAACCTTGTAACTTTGTTCAGAATTGAATGGCTTGATTCTATCAGATGATTAGAAATGTTTACTCTGTTGTTCTTGGCATAAAGCTTAATGTTAGTAACCATTGCAACAAAATCAGCAAAGAGGAGCACCAACAGAGTTACTGAAGTTTTTCCTAAATTTTCTCAGGGCTTATGGGGCATGGAGGGAGGCCAAAGATAAGGATAGTGAAAGAATTTTATATTAATCTGGGGAAGAGTGGGTCTCCTATCTAACTTTAGCAAGAGATCAAATGCAAACTTAAAATTCACCACTGGTCTACCACTACACTGAATTACATCTTTTAGCATTGGGTCGACAACATCCAAGTTATTTTGTTTCAGGGATTTTGTAACCTAAGTTCTTCACATAGTCTGTTTATTTTGGACAAAGCTGTCAAAATTCCATAATGCAAAAATGTGCTTTTAAATTGCATTTGCACACCACCTAAAATTATCTATTGATTTCAGGGATGGTTGAAAACTAATGTTGGTTGTGGTACAAAACTGAACAAAAGTTCAGAGATCATAAAATCTCGCCCCGTCCCTCTCTATACAGGGCTACTACTCAATCATCCCAGAGAGATAGGTGTCTAGCCTATATTCAAATACTTTTGGAGAAAGAAATGCCACAATTTCTCTTCAATCACCCGCTTTAGTATTCAATAATCCTCACAGTCAGAAATTCTTCCTTGTAGCCTTTCACACCCTCCAAAGGTTTTCCCTGACAGCCTTCAGAGAATATAAAATCAGTTTGATTTAAAAACTATTCGCCAATTCACAACACTCTGGATTTCTGCAAAGCCAATAAAGCGTTTCACCACTCATTCCTCTCCAAAGAGAGCAAAATAGTTATGGTTTTAAGTGACATCTCATTAGATAATTTTCTTACCTTCTCCTGCTGTTAACAGCAATGCAGACTGCGAGAATCAAAGCCAAGGCCAAGAGGGATGCTAATATGATGAGCCATTCTAATGACAGAAGGGAAGATAAAATATGCAAATAAAATATGCATTTAATTCAGCATAAAATCCACTCGAATATCTATTTTACAATGTGATAAGCTAGATTCCTTTCTATTTAAAGGACAAATTTTTTTCAGTTGATTATTTGGGGCACTCAGGTGTAATACACGCATGGAAATTATCAGTTCAAAATGCTGAATTTCAGTTACCTCCAATTATGTTACTCCTCAAGACACTTTTCTCCCATTCTCATGGCTAGCCAGTGGCCTTACCACTGATCAGAGTCTGGCTAGAAAAGCAGAATAAATCAACTGCAACAAGGGCCCAGCTTCAGAATTCTTAAGGTTTAAACTTTCACCATGTCAGAGCACAAGCTCTGCCTGAGCTGGGCTAGCCCATGGATCTCAGCCAACCCAGTGTTTGGGCAAGCTTGGACAGGACAGGGCTAAAACAAACCCCCAAAAAGCTTGGGCTGGAAGAGAGTTGCCTTTTCCCCTCCCTATTTCAGGGCCCTGAGGGCCAGGGGGTGCTGTGGCACAGATGGTGCAATTGGGAATGTGCAATGAGTTCATGCAGGCAATTTTCCCTTTGGACTGCTGGGACTGCAGGTCCCGATGGTAGTACTAGCTCCCTGGAAAGTGAGTCCCTTTAACCCCTGGCAAGTGTTGGGCCAGGAATGGAGCTCAACACAAGGTGGTCTGAGCCTGCCTCTGATCAGGTTGAACTAAAATATTTGGGGTTGTACAGAGCCTTATCAGACTACCCCGGCAGAGATTGTGAGTTCCCATTTTGGACTTCATCACTGCCTTACTTACTCGCTCAGCATGGCCTGTTTCCTCATCTGAAACATGGCATAAAAATACTGACCTTTCTGAGGAATAACTAATTAAAATCATTGGAAATTCTGATGCTCTAATAAACTGCTCCTCACTGTTATCTGTAACAGTAAAGTGAGCAAGGAGCGTGGCCTAGTAGAAAGGGCCTGGGAGTTTGAGGAACTGGCGTCTAATTCCGGATCCATTTCCTTCTTGCTGAGTGACCTTGGGAAAGTCCCTTCACTTCTGCATATCAATTTCCTCATCTGTAAAATGGGGATTCAATACCTGTTTTCCCTCCCACTTAGATTGTGAGCCCCATATGAGGCAGGGACTGTGTCTGACCCAATTATCCTGCATCTATCCCAACACATACTATGGCATTTGGCACAGAGTAAGCACTTAAGAAATATCATCATTATCATTATTAGCAATACAAGTAGCAAGTGTTTTTCTTGGCCAGGCCTATGGAGCTGAATCGTGGGGAGTCTATACTTATGGCACTGAACTTCATTTTGTTCCATTTATGCTACAAAAGGATTGTGGGAAATTCAGTGGTATCAGGTGTGGGTGACCACAAGATCTCTCCACATGTTAAACCTACCTGGAATTTGGGGCCTCCTCCGTGGAGCAGTGGTAGGTTCAGCATTTTTCCTCCCTTCATTGGATCCTAGAAAATTAGAAACACATATTTTAGCTACTTTCAAAGAATATTCAGGAACTTCTTATACAATCTCAAGTTCTTTAGCATTCTTTGAATTGTAATAAAAACCCTAACATAAAATCATCCTTCTGTTTAGCACTGGGCTTTGGAAATGTGATTCATTCTTCTTAAAGACAAATGAGAATTCTCTCCTGAGATAGGTCCATGACTCTCTCAGCTTCCCACCAATGCCTAAATTCCTCCTAAGTTACTCCTAAAGAGTGATTCCAGGCGAGGAGAGAGAAGGTGAATTGTATGGAGCTTATCGGTGTCCAATTAGTCACAGGCTACAGGGGAACTCATGTCTCCTAGTGATCAGTTACACAGTCAGTCCCCTCTTCGCTTATCCTCTTGACTGACATCAGATGGCTCCTTTGAATCAAATCACTCAGTAAGTCAAAGGTGACATCTCTAGGTTTTGAAAATAATAATTACCTGTTCTAGAAACTGCATATGGTAGAAATGATTGTCATGTGAAAAATATCACATTACAGCAATGAGGGTTCTAGGTGAAGCATAAAGATTGAGTATAAAATCTATGTTTGAGGCTAAAAGCTGAAAGATCTTCTGATCTTTGAGTACAAAATAAATATAATGAAATACTCTGTGTATGGAAAGTACTATGAAATAGCAAAACTATGCCTCCCCTTTCAGTTTCTTTTGAATTTCTTCCTCATTCCTCCTGAAGGCAGGCAACCAACTAGCAAATTCTAAGAACGGTTTTGCTTTTTAGAGCCATAACAACTCCATCCTTCCAAAAGCTGCCCTAACTGACTCTGATGACTCAGTCACAATCAGACCTTGTACTTGGCAGTTGGAGGTCAATCAATCAATGGTATTTATTGAGCACTTACAGTGTGCATAGCACTGCACTAAGCGCTTGGGAGAGTAAAATACAACAGAGTTAGCAGACATGTACCCTGCCCATAAGGAGCTTACAGTCTAGAGGTCATGAAAATAGTTATCAATGAGAAAGTTCAGATTCCCAGGGGGTCAGTGAAATGGAGTCTATAAATGATGGCCTCCTACTCCAGATGGCCCTGGGGACCAGAACTGCCTCAACATTCATGGTGAATCATTAAGTTGCCTGGGTGTTCTTGAAGATTCATTCATTCATTCATTCAATCGTATTTATTGAGTGCTTACTGTGTGCGGAGCACTGTACTAAGCGCTTGGGATTCTGATCTTATTTACAAATCTTCAGTCATATGACTTTTCCTGATGTATTTGAGATCTGGAGCCATTATAGATGGTGAGTTTGGGATGACAGCAATTTTTAATCATCAAATGACTCACCTTATTTAGGTTGCTAAATTATCACAGCACAATGCATTATCTTGTTTTCTGGAAAAATACATTTTTTACCTCCAGTATTAGAAAATAATAAATAGGAGCCATGAGTTAGAGCAGGAGTTTAACCTAACAAGGAGGGAACAGTTTTTAAGTAATCTTTCATATGGAGAAGGGGTTAAGTGAAATTCCATTCTCTTTCACTTCTATCTCCTCTTAAGAGAACACAGAACACTTCCCCATTATGTATGGGTGAATATTTCACAATATGGGAAAATCCATCTCAGAACCTAAAATGAACTTGCCCAAATGGTTGTCAAAAGATAGCTAAATATTTTAATTTCTGAAGGCTACAAACACTCAAGGATTAGATTTGAGTTGCTTGACTGGAGCAAGGCTGCCTCTGTGTTTAATGTTTATAACCTATTAAAAGTGGAGAAAACCACTTGACTGTTCAATGTATTTGCATGGAGAAAGAGCTGTTCTCAGAAGCATATTACAAAAACATATTCTACTTGTAGATAACCTCAAATGGTCATCTATTCCCATTGACATCAAGGAGAAATTCCTAACCATTGGCTTTCCAGCATTCAATCAACTCTCTCTCTTTGCTATTTATCCACTGTCCCCTCCCTTCACATTATGTTGTCTCATTCTTGCCTCTCCTGCCATGGGTCTCTTGTTCATACACTAACCACTGTCTGGAACTCCTTCCCTATTAAAATCCAATACTTCACAGCTCTATTAGTCTTCAAAGGCCTTCAGAAGTCACATCTCCTCCAGGATGCTTTTCCCAAGTTATCTTTCTTCTCCCCAGTTCATATCTCCCAACTGCCATTTCAAAATTTCTCACCCATCTAAAGACTAATTACATTTCATAGCACATAGTACTCTGTTCCTTAAGCCTAACTCCTGTAGATATCTCTTTACCTACTTCCTCTACCTGCAATTTATTTTAGTGTCTTCTCCCATGATTAATAGTAAATTCCTTGAGGGTGGGGAGCATGGCTTCTATTTCTATTGTAAATACGATTGAATGAATGAATTCTCTTCAATGCATAGTTCAGTGCTTGGCACATAGTAGGTGCTCAACAAATATGATTAGTTCTCACATTCTATCGATGCCACTATCTTAATTTAAATATTACCAATTGTTATCTTCATCTTTAGTTCTTGGCAGAGATTTTTAGTTTTTGTGATGGCGAAGGCCTGGGATACTTACACATATGCATTGATAGACTGTCACTATGTTTTTTTATGGTATTTTTTAAGCACTTACTCTGTGCCCAGCCCTGTACTAAGCACTGAGATAGATACAAGATAACTGCATTGTACACATTCCCTGTTCCACATAGGGCTCACAGCCTTAATCCCCATTTTATAGATGAGGTAACTGAGGCACAGAGGAGTTAAGTGACTTGCCCTAGGTCACACAGCAGAGCCAGGGTTAGAACCCATGACCTTCTGACTCCCAGGCCCAATATCTATCCACTAGGCCATACATCTCCTCAATGTCACAAATGATTGGAATTAGCAGAATATTGGAAAAGTCAAATTTATGTTCATAGGCTCTTTCATGAACTGAGATATTGGAGAAGAAAGGAAGTAGAAACTCAGGGACATCTCCTGATTCCTAAATCCATCTCAAAGGTCACAAATGATCCCCTTCTTGCCAGAAGGATTCTCTTAAGCTCCCTAATCATCGAGTCACAATGCGCTGTAGCCTTCCTGTTAGATAGGTTGCCAATTTGTACTTCCCAAGCGCTTAGTACAGTGCTCTGCACATAATAAGCACTCAATTAATACGGTTGAATGAATGAATGAATGAGGGAGGCCCCGCCCACTCACCATGTCCATTAGTGATATCTGCGACTGGCTCCTTGGTTGGTTGATGGAAATCCTCATCTGTTAAAATCAACAATATTACAGTAAATTTAAATTGCACCATCATCTGTGAGTTCTCTTTCCTTTGAATTCCAGTTATGAAGAAAGTAAAGCTTTATTTTTTACCAGTAATCAAGCAAAAAAAGCATAGGAGAGGGAGTTCAACTCTATTATTCATTGCTCACCTCTCAGTTTACTTACTGGAAAACAGGAGTCCCTTAAACTGAAATCTAGTGAACTGAAACAAAGTATTAGGAATAACAAATAAGGAAAGAAGCTCCAGGGTAAATCCAAAGTGGCAAAACCATATGCCTCCATCTGAAGAACTCTTCAATGAGGTTTACCTGGACAGGAAATGTGTCTGTTTATTGTTATATTGTACTTTCCCAAATGCTTAGTACAGTGCTCTGCACACAGTAAGCACTAAATAGGTATGACTGAATGAATGAATTGTCCAGGTAATGGGATTTTTGGCTGGAGTTACCTGCATAATTTACTAGTGCAGTTCAGACCTTTTAGTCCTGGAGTCACAAGAGATTTATCATCTCCAGTGCATGAACTCTGGGTCACTGAATTGACGAATGTATATTTCATTGAAGTGAAGTAAAAAGATAAGAGATTTGAATGCAGTCACGCAAATTGGAATCACATGTGTGTCAGCAAAAGAGTATTACACTTGAAAGGCAATACATTAGAGAGGCCTTAGTCTTTATTGAAGATGTTTGATAAAATTGCAATAAAAAATTCTGCAGTGTTCATCATTAGATTCAGCAATTAACCAACCCAAAAGTCCTTCCATCAAAGTCTCAATATGAAGGCAATCATCAACTAAGATTAAATTATCCCAAATTAGGATCACAACCAGTTTAAAACACTGTGGTGAATATAAGGAAAATCAGTGTCAATGAGCACAAATTCAATCATTTTTCGATTAGGTTGCTTTGCCATTACCACCAACTAATCAGAAAATTGAATTGTGAATTATCTATCACCAAGAGAGTCCAGATTTGGACAACAGGAGCATGCATTACTAAGATCAGCAACAACTGGTTGCAACAGATAAATCAAAATTCCACATTTCTCGATATCGTATTTGAAAATCCCATTAATTACAGGGTGAGAGATTTGATAAAATGGCTATTATAATTGATCCTTAATAAAACCTAAAACATCTGTACTGGCACAAGGTCAACATAGTCCACATTTTTAGGGTAGGTTGAGTTAGGAGAGGCGGCTTCTTTATTGAGCCATTCTGAAGAAGAACCAGTTCCCCATAAATTTTGTATTGAAAAATGACCACAACTTTTGTCTGCATCTATATAATGGTTCAAATAACCATAAACTTAACATCTGGAGAATCACCACTATCCCTACCATCACCACAACCACTGTTCTTGAGGTTTTAATTCTTGGCATTGAAAAAACAAAGAAGAAAAATGTATAGGAAGATATAGTTTCCCTTAGGGTATTCAGTAGTTTCATTCTTTTAGGTTTCCATAAATATTATTATGATTTGATAATGACAATCAGATTATGACTGGCTGGACATAGAGATTAATTATCCTATTATCTGGATATGTCAAAGTGGGTTTTCTTTCGGGCCCAAAATATTAAAATGATGAAGAACTTGAATTAAGCAGATGATTTTTTTAATATAGATCACATATGTGACAAGTAGGGAGCATTCCAGCTGATAAACATTATTAACAATCCTGGAAAATGAAAGTAATATGGAAACAATAGGTCCCAAGCTGTCCATGCAGGAGTCACCAAATTATCCACAAGCAAAGAAAATCAAGTGCCACACTCTTGGAAATGTTAGTTCATTATTTCCATGCCATTATTCCTTAAGGGCATAGTAAAATGCCACTCAGATTTATCAACAGTAGAAATGGCAACAATTTGAGTATAAGAACTAAATATTAATCCTTACTTGATGATACTGTAGATTGCTCTGTTCTGCCAGCATTGTGCAGAATATGTGTTTCAGTGGTTGAACGATGATGGGGTTCTTCATCTAATACAAGGAGGATGAACTGATTATTAGCACTCACTTCCTGAGTCACTGTCTGCACTTTTCTATCTCCTTTTCTCTAGTCTTGGAAAGGGAGAGGGACTAAACAGGAGCTTGACTTGGCCATGCTTTAAAAGTAATCTTAAAATAAATAATTTGCTTTGCCTGCATGGGTCAAACATTTTTGCTGTAGAGAAATGTTAGATAGAAAAGCCCATCTTTGGCTTTTTAAGGAGAAAAGCTAGCTTGAGTGAGGTGTGACATGCAGTTAGGATCGAGGTTTGGAGTCAGGTTTCAGTAGTTCAAGAGCCAAGTACAGTACTGTTCATATTGTAAGCACTCAATAAATAGCATTGATCAATTGATGACTGTAAGCTCATTGTGGGTAGGGAATGTGTCTGTTTATTGTTATATTGTACTCTCCCAAGTGGTTAGTACAGTGCTCTGCACACAGTAAGCATTCAATAAATACAATTGACTGACTGACTAGTGTTGCCTCCAGGCCCATCCTAGTACCCTGAAAATCAGTATATACCCTTTGTGACAACTGGATCATGGGACAGTACTCCAAACAATCCAGTAAAATACAGAACCTAAAACAGGACCGACATCAGCAAGTGTTCTTGTTCTGTGCTACTGGGGGATTACTATAAATTATACTTGCAGGTGCTTTCTTGAGGGCTAATTTAGTGATTCTACTTTCACTCCAGAATAAGGTTTGATATCAGACCATGTCTCTACTTGTGGGGTAGAAAAGAGGGAAGATAATTTCTTGGTCCAACCCTGCAGATATAAGATTTATCAGCCTACATGATTTCTACCAGGCTTTCCCAGACATAAACCTGTAATTCTGGTTAAATATCTGATGAGCAGAAAAATCAGTGGCCTGAACAAGGCCAATACTATACCCACACATTTTTAATTAAACATCTGACTTGCCTTCGGCTTGTTTTGTATTGAATAATGTCTTTCAGAAAACCTATGGATCTATGCAAATAATCTGGCCAGCTAACATAAGAAAACTGTAGTTTGAAAAATAATACTTCAGGTGCCTTAGCAATTGAAAAGACAGGAAATAGCCAAGCCACCAATAAAGAAGAGATAAAACTGATGGTTTACAGATATAGTCAGAAAATCCTGCAAAGTTCACCACCACAACCACCACCAGGAAGTTTCAGTCAGGAGAACTGCACATCTACCAGGCCTTCACCAAGGAAAACTAAGGATCATAGAACCTTGACCAGTGCAAGTGAAGACTCTTGGGTGACAGACACAGACCCACATGATCAGCAGAGACAGAAACATTCCCTATACAATCATCACAGAGTCAAGAACCTGCATCTCATCCTTCTCACCTCAACTTCATCACATCACATCACAGGTATTTGAAAAATATGAAAAGCTATTCATAACAATGTGCTGGGCTCCTTTTACCTCAGATGAATGAAAACCAAGCAGCTAATGACCTAATTACCTGTATTATCAGCAAAAGGGTCTGCAGGAACAATAAATTCAGTAACTCCAGATGACAGAGTGTTTGAAGGGAAAGTTGTTATGGGAGTCTCACTTTCATTAGTGCTTGGGGAATGATAAAGAACTCTTTCCGAGGGATCTTGGGTTGAGTCTTCTGGAAGCTTTTCACCTCTTCTACCTTTGACATCTGTTATGAGGATTGGTTGATCATTTTTAATTCTAGTCTTTGTATATCCAACACCCATGCCCATCTTACCTTCATTTCTTATTAGTACCACAACTTGTTTTTATTCATTGCAAATAATAGAAGCAGAAAGGTGAAGGACAATCAAAAAGAGCACATCATCCATTTTCCAAATCAACAATAGCTTCCCATTGCTCGAGAAAACATTTTGGAAGACCAAAAAATGGTAGTAATAGATTTAGGCTCAGCACTGCTGCAGAGGAATTATCTAAATCAATCTCTGTCCCACAAAACCAAAGAAAGTACCACACGTCATTTTCATTTTCGCCTAATTACCCCAGATCAGATCTTGTTTCTAGCTAGATGCTAGACACTCTGAGAATGAAGAAATGTGAACTAACCATTGACTCCCCAAAGTGAGCACATATTCCATGTATTTATCAATTTAGAAATATTACATTAATACCATAAATACCATAGCATTATACTCTTCATTATAGTAGCCAGAAAGCAGAGATTGTGAGTCAGAATTGTAATCACTGATGCAGATCAGAATTACAGACACAAAACATCAAAAATGACTTTCAAATTGGTGATAAGAATGATGATACTGGTGCAAGATGCAGATTATTACCTCTGATAGTTTTACCATCTATTGCAAATATAAAGCGATTCATTATTATTTAAAGATTAATTGGCCTTAAGTTTACAAAAATTATCATGAAAGCAAAAGCCACCAAGCCACTCACAAAGGGCTAAGATACCATCACCAGAATCACTGCACCCCCAAAAGCCAAGAAATGCCCGATTCCACAGAATACCAGCTCCAATAGCATGAATGCCAGTTGATTCCACTCACTTCCTTCACCATAGACAACAGAGGATCACCCTTAATTTAGACTAGCCAATAGCAGAAGCAGAATGAGTGTTTAGGAAAACCACTGGAAGTTGTTATTCTTACACTGAGTTGTTGGAGGGTGCATCGTGGTGGTTTCCTGGACTTCTTCCAAACCTGAGTTTGGACTGGAGGTACTGTGCCTGAGATTGTGTTCTGTGAGGATGAGGGTTGACTCAGTTGTTAACATTTCCTTGTTACATCATTCCCTACCCTTTCACCCATCCATCCAATCCACCTTTTGGTTTCAGAAAATTTTCTTGTCTTGAATAGAGGAAAGGAGGCAAGTGGAAGTGTTCATTGGCAATGTTCACCCAAATCACCACCTCCTATTTCTTCTCCTGCGGAACCTCTTGTTAAAGAAGACATTGGTTGTGGTATTCCCCCTTTGTATAACATCATGCGCACGTGTTTCTTCATATATCACATTGTGCCATATCCATTAAGACATACATTGTAGGAAGATCATTTCCTAATTCTGCTGCTACTTTCTAAGAAAAATTTGTAGTGAAAACTTGTGCTTTGGCAGAACTAAGTTTCACTCTTCTTAGAATAAAATTCATTGATTTCAAGTCAGGTAGGGAAAAAAGAGCAGAATAGGACTCCAGAACTAACAGAAACCAGAGGGCATTACCACACATCCCTAATTAAAGTTTGTACGCTATCATTGGTTAGCTGCTGCTCATGAATTATAGGTAGGTGCCAAGATAGAGGTGTCTTCCTCTTTGTAAATTTCAACAAGCTGAGCAGAGCACTGATCCCACCACAATCACCACAGCATCAAAGAAAGAAACGTTCTTAACCTTTAAAAAACAATTTCTTGTCTACTCTTTTTAATGGTATTTAAGTACTTACTATGTATCAATCAGGCCCTCTACAAAGCACTTGAGTAGATTCAAGTTAATCAGGTTGGACGCAGTCCCTGTCCCATGTATGGCTCACAGTCTTAATCCCCAATTTACAGATGAGGTAACTGAGGCACAGAGAAATTAAGTGACTTGTCAGCAGATAATTGGTGGAGCCAGGATTAGAATCCAGGTCCTTCTGACTCTCAAATCTGTGCTGTATTCACTAGGCAACACTACTTCTCATTCAGGAAGAGTAACAATTCATTTTAGGTGAGACATAAAGGATGCTGATTTTGTTTCTCTTGTACCTTCTGGAAAGAAGTAAACAGATGAACAGAATCTGAGGCCTAATGTCTTTTTACTATTTCCCTCTAAGACATTCTCAGGCCATGCTTTATTCTAAATGTTTCTCTCATCCTGAAGATATGTTTCTCTCCACATCCAGAGGAGAGGCAATTTCTTTACAATATCTCTCACCACATTAAAATAATTTGAAAAATGAGTATGCACATAAATTCATACCTGGATCCATGCCAATATATAGCAAGGAGAGGCAGCATGGCCAAGTGGAAAGAGCACTGGGCTAAGGTTTAAGAAAAATCAATTTCTAGTTCTAGTTCTTTCTCTGGCTTGCTGGGTGACTTTGGGCGCGTTACTTGTTCTGATTTTACAAATAAGGAAACTGAAGCAGACAAAAGGTAAAATATTTGTTCTCTGCATCCCTTACATTTGAAATTTGTGTGGGTCATGGACTGTTCAGTCTGATTATCTTGTATCTGCTCCAGAGCTTAGCAAACAGTAAGTACTTAATACTGTTATTATTATTGAAGAGATAACAACCTGAACACTATTGTCATGGGGTGTTGATGAATTCAGGTGTAATGGTTTCAGTGATGTTTTTGCAAAGTTAAAGTTACTTTTTGGGTTTCCTACTTAGGAACAATGGCTCAGGGAAAAATTCCAGAAAGCAATTTGTAAATTCTCTTTAGAAAAAAAGAAGTCATAAGGACTTTTGTATGCATATTTATCGACAAATGAATGACAGCTAAAAAAGCAAAAAAACCCATATAAATTATAATGCGAAAATGAATAGAAGCTTTCAACATTATCAAAGGCATTATACTGTAGGCTTACTACTACTCCTTACTACTGAAGGCTCTGAAAAACCTTGTCATTTGCTGGAACTTGTATTCCAGCTTAGTGTACAGATTTTTAACATACCATATGTTGACATTCAAACTGGTTGACCTCTTATGACCTCATTACCTGATGGGAAATATCCAGGAAAAATCATGGGATCTTCAGGAGACTTCTCCTCATTCATTGGGGTGGTTGAAACAGGGGACCCATCTTCCAGGGGACCTTGGGTTGTGTGATCAGGAAGATTTCCATCCCTGGTATGGTCCACAGCTGCTATGGTGATGGTGGAATCAATTGTGAATCCTTCATTTGCAGCTCACAACACTCACCCCAAGGGTCTCCCTAGTTCTTGCTATGCATTCACCTCATCCTTACTTGTTAATAGTCTGGCTAAAAGCTACAGCAAGGTGAGAGCAAATGATAGGTGTGACTGGTACAGAGCACTTGCCACCGATTGGTGGAAGAATTTCCTTGCGAGCCACTGTACCCACCATGAAGCCTCCTCCCTCTTCAGTCCAATGTTCAAAAAAATGTGGGGTGAGCTGTCACCACAGATTACCCTGATCTAACTGCACCACTGCTACAAGGAAGCAAGGATATGGATAGATCCCAGGGAAGAGAAAAGCAAAAATAACACCACTGGCCACCATGAAAAATGCTTTGCCTCAGTTGGGGAAGTGAGACTAGAACCCACACTAGTACCATGATAACAACTATAAGCTCATTAGAGGAAGAGAAATTGGCTACAAAAACTTGCTCACATAGCTCAGGGGTCTATGACTGAAGAGATATGGATTAAACAACTCTCACTTTTCTCTTTCATTATATTTCAGGGCCTGTTCTGACATGAACTGCGTTCTTTCATCCTTAAATTGAAGAGAATACTTTCATGGCTAAGCAGCAAACCCTCAACTATGTGTATCAGTTTGAAATAAAAATTTACATAGCTTTGATTTCTTCATTTGGTGTTTTTCTGTAAAGATCCTGATTCCCAAGTGCAAGCAATTTGAAAATCATTCCACCACTAAATGTGTCAAAGTGCCAGTTTCTTGAAACCAGGGACCACGTCCTTTACTTATAGTATGTATTCCCAGAGGCCCGAATTTCAGGGTTCTGCATACAGTAGGCACTCAATAAATGTTGTCAATCATTATGATGATGATGAGCAGCCATAAAGAATACTCTACTCATACCAATAAGAACTTAAACAAAGAGGGATGGAGACACGCAAAGGTATAGAAAAAAGAGTTACCTCCCCTGACTTCTGCATATATTTATGCTGAGCATTAAGCCAAATTATCTTCATATTTTAATGTATAATCAGGGCACAAAACTATTTTTGGATAATTGAGATCCAAGTATATTTTTTGGTCTCAAATATCTGGATCATTTGTTATAATCGAACTGAAAAAATCATCATCTCATCAATTTTCCAGGTGGATAATTGACTTTAATGTTTAGAACATAAAACTGTAATCACATGAAAATTAATTTGAGGCATTTATTAGGGAAAATTAAGTATTTTAAAATAATTAACCAAAGAGAATTCTGCACACTTAAGGCAATGTGTATACAGAAGGCATTGCTCAGTCACTCAGAATCAGACCCAAATGATTTCCCCATGCTATAGCCCAAATTTAGAAAATGAGAATGAAGTTAGTTGTAAAATTATCATTGCAGGAAAGGAAGAGGAATGCTTAGACCACAAATCACCTAGAAGAGTTCAGGAAATGATCACCAAATGCAACCTATCAACATGCCCAGCTAATACCCTCCACAAAGCAGATTTGATCCTGAATCCCTCCACCAAGATCAAAGTCCCAGCCTAAGCAGAGTAACAGCTAAAGTAAGAGTTATTTTTCTTACAAGTAGACTTTTGAGGATACTCTGTCCTGACAAGATCTTCTCCCAAACTTGTGTTGGGATCTGTGGTTGGGTGTTGGGATGCACTTCTATCGTCACTCATGTCTGTTACAAGGAGGGGTTAATGGATCGTTAGGGCCATTTTCTAACCACTCACCCTCCCAATCCCATACAAACATACAGACCCTTGGGAAGCCAGGGTTTGGCTTCACAATTTAAACCAGCAACTGAGAGCAACTTTCAGTGGGTGCTGGATGGCAATTTATTGCTGGCACTTAGAGAGAGAGAGAGAGAGAGAGAGAGAGAGAGAGAGAGAGAGAGAGAGATGCACATAGAGAGAAGAGACAGAGACAGAGAGAAAAGACAAAGCAAAGAGTACATGTCATTTGACCAAAACAATACCTTTCTATCTTTCACTTGGAAAAAAAAACCCCAAAACTCTCACTGAAAATGTGCTAAATCAGTGTTACAACTAGATTTCCAAAATGTATCATTCCCACAATTTACTGACCCTCAAAATATTCACAAAACATCCTTCCTGCAAGAGAAAACACATTAAATATCAATCTCCTGGCATCAATCATTACGAACCCTTGGAAAGTGGATTAATGTCTTTTTGCAAGGCTGAGGGGAGTGGTTGTAGGAACAAGAATAGAGTGGGACTTAAAACCACTCTCTATGTATCAAAACTAAGCTTTGCATCTGTAGATCAAGGTTGTTAAACATCCTTCCACTGGGATAATTAGATTAAGAAAGTCTACCTACAGTCTCGCTTTGCTTTTCACTTTTAGAAATGCTTTCATAGAAAAATAAGTTAGGTCCTTTTTCAAGTTCACTTCCTGTAATACTGAATGATGAAGAGAGCATTTCATTGAAATCCAGTGACAAAATAGCATTTTGAAAGCAGAATTATTTGAGAGAAGCCAATTGTGATATTTGCTAACAACAGTTTGAGAACAGTTAGTGGCAGAAGTCCACGAAGTCCATTATCATTGCTTCACTTTCCAGCATAGTTACTAGTTCACTCAATCGTATTTATTGAGTGCTTACTGTTTGGAGAGCACTGTACTGAATGGTTAACTTGACTCCACTAGAGGATTCAACAGTGACTGAATGAACCAGAATTAGTGGAATGAACCACAGAACAGAAGGAGAAAAAAACCAAAAATGATACCACCAGCAATATTCAGAATCAAACCATTTCCTGAACTGTTAAATAAAAGTGATAGTTTGGGACTGCATTTTGTCATACCAAGGCTAAGCTATGCTAAACAGGTTCTTTCCTCACGAACACTTGGCCTCTGATTTTATGTCAATATGAGAAATATTTAATGATCAAAAGTTCCAGAATTATTGAACTACTTTACACTTTTTAAGTGAAACAATTTACACTTGGATTATAGTTGATAGCTGTGTACAAATTAAATTTTAAAATATTTCCATTCCTTGGGATTCATTTCAAGTTTGGTTTTACCAAATCCAGATAGTGTTCCTGTACATTTATAAATGCACCCACACGCAAATGTGCCTACACAAACAGATAGGGTTCTTTGCTCACATTTGTTCATGTGCTTTGAGGCTGCTGAGCCAGGACACAATTATAGAAATGCGATAAATAAGTGCTGACCAAGCAATTTTATATAACATTATTTATGTTGATTAGAGCTCATTATAGTTTTGCCTTGCACATCTGCTTACTTGACAGTTATGATCCAGACAGCTTGTTGATTTGGTGACACACTGAGATGGGATAATTGCATCCCCAATTTACACTATGTGGCCTAATTACCTGTTTGCTGTTCTCTGGAATCAGGTGCTCCAGGAAAAAATACTTCAGTAACTTCAGATGACACATTATTCACGGGGGTAGAAGTTGGAATGGGAGACTTGTCCTCAAAGACTGAGAAAGGGTGAAAAACACCGTTCAAGGGATCTTGGGTAGAGTTGTCCTGTTGGTTTCCATCTGTCATGGTGAGGTGGAATCAATTGTAAATACAATGCTTGAGGAATGATGACTTTCCTTTATGGCAAGTCCTGCTCTCTTACTGTGGGTACACATAGTTTGAGGGATAGCGATGGAAAAATGCAATTGAGAAAACTGGGGCCACATTCTATATAAAAGCAGTTTGGAATGAACCAAAGTAAAAGTAAGGAAAACAAGCCATTCCACTTCCAGCAGAACTACAAAACCAGAAAATGTACCCTTCTAAAACCAGAAATGATTTTTAAAGCAAGATGAATACCATTTTTGAGATTACATCGATTTATTTTAAGGAACCAAAAGCAAAATCACGCCCTGGGTGAGAGAAGATGATGAGTTCCAACATTCCTTTCTACAGATACCAAAGAAAAAGAAGCACCAAAGAGATAAGCCACCAAATAGGAATCATACCACAAACCCCACTTATAAAGAAAGCAGACAATTGAAAGTAATTCCTTTGTGACATTTTTCTCTTCTAGTTTTATGCCAATGACTCTGGCTATTAAAAGAGACCACAGACTGTCTGATCAAGTAATCAAAATCCACTGGAAGAATTCTCTAAAGATGTGCTACTAAAGGTATATTTGTGTACCTATTTGTGGACATACACACACACACACACACACACACACACACACACACACACAAATGCGCACATCATATCACACCATCTCCCATTTTATAAATCTGAAAATAGAAACAAATGGTTCTGAAAATGGAAAATTGATAAAAATTCTGAAAAAGAGGCTTCACTTTTGCCCAAATTTCTAAATAATGCCACATGCATTTGATTGCACTGTTTTTGTTAATAACTTAAAACTTAACTTTAGGAATTTAGAAGTAGGAAGAAAAAAAACTTCTTAGATGGTTAGTAGGATTTTGCTAAACAGTCCTTTCTTTATCAAAGGAAACACTGCAATTTCTTAATTGGTGAGAACTACACAAAGAAATGGTGCAATTAAGAGTCCCTACCCAAAGAATTCCTTCCATGAAAATTGAAAATGTAAAATAAATTTTCACAATGAAGTTAACTCATACAAGGAGAGGAGATTCTGTAAGTTGCAGAATTAGGGTTTATATTTTGACTTACCAAATACACAACTTCTCATTAAAAATAGTTAATGGGAAAATTCCATTTTGCAAAACGGTCTAATCATATGTAAGTCAAAAGGTAAGGAAATAAGATCCAATAGAAGCTGCAGCTTTACTGTGTAGAAGATGCCCTCTCATTTTTTCTTTTAATTGGATAAATATTTAACTAGAACAACAACAGAATTCCTTCTTGTTGATATTATGGGGTTTGCCCTCCCCATGTCCAATACCAATTCTATCAGTCAATCAATCAATGGTATTTATTGAGCACTTCTCATGTGCAGAGCACTATACTAAGCACGTGGGAGAGTACAATACATGATAATTAGCGGACACTTTCCCTGCCATAATGATCTTATAGTCTAGAGTAGGAGATACATCATGGTGTCAGTGTTTCAAGAAGGAGTACCTGGTGAAGAAATGAATGAGGTTGGCCTTTGCTGAAAATTTGCACTGTCTTATATTTTATTATACTGACTGATGGCACACTCTCAGGCCAAACAACGTTATTACTGTTACTACTACTATTATTGTTAATAATGATATTGTATTTATTAAGCACTTACTATATGTCAAACACTGTTTTAAGGGCTGGGATAGATATAAGTTAATCAGGTGAGACAGTCCCTGTTCCATATTGGGCTCACAATCTAAGTAGGAAGGAGAATAGGCATCGAACCCCATTTAAAAATGAGGAAACTGAGGCACAGAAAGGTTAAATGACTTGTCCAAAGTCACCCAGCAGGCAATTGACAGAGCTTAGATTCGATTAGGTTCTCTGACTCTCAGGCCCATTCTCTTTCTCCCAGGCCATTATGCTACAAAACCTGCTTGATCCCAAAACCATTATTCTTGTTGCTTGTTGGGGTTGAGATCTCTTTTCATTATTGCTCCTCAAGAAAGACAGAGGATGGGTAATTCCTGCATTGAATGTTCTTCGAGTGGAGTAATAAGATGTGTCCCTATTTTCTCTTCTCTTGGCTCGAGAAGTAAATGGAAGAGGTCTCTCCAAAGTAAGGGTCAAAACAGGCCATAGAGTCACACTATATATACTCCTAGAGGAAATGGCATAGGAATCACCCTGAGGATCCTTGCTTTCATCCAGAATGGTTTCCTTCTTATCACAGGAGCTTTCCTCAGAAAAGGAACTTCCACAAAGACATTCTACAAAAATAGAGAAGCACAGAATCTACCATTCCTCACCAAGAATAGAGGATTTGAGATAAATTCTGCTATTTGAAAGTTTCTTCATCCCTTATTTTGATACAAATAGGCTACCTGTATGTCCCTAAAGGCTTAGTCAAATTGACTTAGAGGAACTAGTATTAGAAATAAATGATCCAATATCATTACCCATCCTCCTTGCTGTTTTATTATGTTCTGTTGGGGACCACCAGTCTATCCAGGACTCCTCTTCACTCTGGGTTACCATTTCTTGACTTGTACCAGTTTCATGGGCTGAAGCTGTTATGATGGCAGTTGAATTATTATTGTTATTATTATTGTTTTTCATTGTTTTGTTATAATATTTAAGTGTTTACTTTGTGTCAAGCACTGTTTTAAGCAACAGGGTAGATTCCAGTTAATCAGGTGTGATACAATCCCTGTGACCCAATGGGCTCATGATCAAGTAATAAGGAAAATCCCCATTGAATCCTATTTTACAGATGAGGAAACCGAGGCACAGAGAAATTAGCATATCTGGGATTAGAACCCAGGTCCTCTGACTCTCAGGTCTGTGGTCCTTCCACTAGGCCACACTGCTTAATCATTACATAGTTACATGGGAGTCTGCCATGGATCATTTTTAAACCTCTTTTTCAACACTAATCAATAGATAGTATGAGCCATTATAGGTGATGGAGGGTAGGAGGAAAACAGTACTGAAGTTGTTTCATTTCAATGCTTTGTAGCTTCCTGCTAATCCATGCTCTTCTTTGTATTTAGTTTAAGAGATGTTCTCAGAAGATTTGAAGGTTTAAAGTCGAAAGCAAAAGAAGTGAAACTAGCACCAGAATAAGCTAGGAAGGAGCAAGTATTCAACCAAAGCATGCCATCAGCCATTAATTCTCTAAATTTGCTATTTTAGAATTTTAGCCCCAGGTTTTTATTCACCTAGGAGCATAGAAAAGATGGGTCATACTTTGGGCATTTTCTTCACATCTAGGGAATAAGTAGGATGTGTCACTTTTGAAGAACAAGGCTGATGGAGTAAATTATATTAGGGTAGGAAATTCACCTTGATAAACTGAATATAAGGTTCAAGCACATTCAGAGGTGGATTTAAATCAAAGAGAAATACAGGAGAAATAGACAAGATCTTCTTCAACACAATAACTTTACTAAGTAATTGATCCTAGGTCCACAAACTCTGTCTCCCAAAATAGCAGTGTTAGGAAGTCAAAATGTGTGTAAGGAAAAGAAGAATAAAATGTGAATCTTTTGTGGCAATGTGTTTTTGTCATTAGTTTAAATGATGATACTGCAAAATGATGGAAAGAGAAGATCAGAATTGCAAAACTCTTAAGAAATCAAAACCCAGAATTCCTCTTTTTTACAGGAAAAAACAGCTATCTCAAAGGCAATCTGTTGTCTCACAAGACATGAAGAGAAGTTCCAGGTTGACAAGGAGGAACCTCTTAGTCAAACATCATCTTTGGAGGGTGCTTTCCAGTTGGCTCCCATACAAGAACAACCATCACAAGCCAGTATTAGCCAAGGAGGAGAAAAAGAATAGCCTAAAGGCCATCAAAATAACCAAAAGGATCACAGAAAGGAGCTCCTGCCAGTTTAAATCAACCAAGTTTCATGAGTGGAAAGTTTTGTGACCTTGACCACAGTCCCATTGAGAAATTTTCCCGTTTTCTCATGAACACAAACTTCTTCACGAAAAAAAAATCCATGAGTAAAACTTGAAATATAAAACCCTTCTTTCTGAATGTTATAAACTTTCCTTGACCTGACAAAATAGATCTTCCTAGGCTCAAACAATAGGATGTCAATATGTTGCTCCTGTTCCAAGATCACTACCAAGTGGAAATACTGCTGCAAAAGAGGAAATCAATTTAGCTTATGTTGAAGTTTCCCCTTCCTGTACAACTTAGAGTCCCCTTATATACAAAATTCTCTCTACACTTTTGTTAAAAGCATAGTACTGTAATAAAATATGTGAAATGATTTGCCGTCGTTATTTTTCCCATGAACAACAGACTCAAGCCATTCATTGGCATCTTCTTGTCTGTCTTCATGCATTGTGAGAGCTTTGCAAGAAAGTGTAATCTTTTAATTCACTGACTCAGAATTCAGTTAAACAAAAAAATAAAGATGAGAGAAAATCATGTCAGCCCTTGCTTATTTATTCCCTTTGCCAGAAGAAAACAAAGAGGGCCTTTTTATATTTTCTCCTTTTGAAAATGTCATCTTATATAATGTTTCTTACCCATCCAAGAGATCCAGAGGGGACTTTTGGAATGATGTATGTATCCCCATGATTCTAGAAAAATGAACTCTGACTACTTCACTACAGGCTGCCATATCAAACCTTAAGAATTTCCTTGTTAATCCTCAAGTGAAAAGAACAGAAAGGAAAAATTAGCTAGAATTCAAGAGGAGAACCAGGATCATGATGGCTCATTGTTGCTTATAAAATCAGTTAAGATATTCAATTTTCCACAGTACCCAACCAAAGATTATCTTTTATTGCAAGACAGTCAATGTTGGTAAGGGACATTGTTCTCAATGGTATATCAGCTCTCTACATTTGTCTCATGCCCTTGCTGTATCCTTGCAAACTTCTTGAATATGTGTTAAGCCTCATGGGAAAACCACTGAAAGTATAAACAGTAGGCCATCAATGGTTTAAAAGAAAACTAGAAATGAATAGAAGTTCCAACAGCACCCTTATGGTTCCTTGACATTTTGTGGAATCTCTTTAGGAATTGATCTTAGTCCAGTGTTCTCAAAATACTACCCAGAACTCAAAAGCAAAAGCTTTCTCTAATATGGTGGAGGAGATATCAATAACCAGTTACCCGTCTTCCTTGCTGTGGTATGATGTCCTTCCTCAAGTGTTGAATAAGGTCCCAACCAAGATCCATCTCCAGGAGTATCCATTTGCTTCTGAGTGGTTGATTCTTGACTTACCACATGAGCGAGATCCTTGGCTGTTTAGAATGTGGGTTGAATCAATTGTGAAAGGTTTATCAGATGACCCTACACCAATGGCAATTATGGATAGTTCTTTACTGCAAATAAATTATTAATAATTGGCCCAGAAGGATAAGGATGAAAGGATGAAAGCTTTTCTATCTACTGATGAATTATTTTTTGATTTCTAAGCTCATTGTACATTTAATTACTTTTTTCAGGTACTGAGATTCAGATTTCCTGGAAAATAATGATGGATTTTGACAAATGAAGCAGCAGAAGTGACCTGAGAGAATTGATGAAATTGACATTCCACAATTTATGAGGTTATGATCATCATCATCATCAATCGTATTTATTGAGCGCTTACTATATGCAGAGCACTGTACTAAGCGCTTGGGAAGTACAAATTGGCAACAATTGGGATCATTATTGAGTTAGCAAAAAGTTAGTTATTTTAGCCCAATTATTTCATACCATGTGTATGTATGTATATATAATGCCAACATCTTCCCATATTCTAAAATGGTGGATAAGAATATGAATGATGAGATAAAGAATTTTCCATTTGATTCTAAGACCACTAACCAATGGTCTCTTTGCAAGACCATAAAAGAGACTTAAAAAGTCTCTTGGGAAAAAGGCTTGGACCTGTGCTAATTCTTGGGTCAACAAAATGAGGAGCATCAGGTAATTTGATGTTTACAATTAATCTATCAATCAACCAATTGCATTTATTGAGCACTTAGTGGGGGCAGAGCACTGTACTAAGCACTTTCACTGTCCACAACAAGCTTATAGTCTTAGAGGTCTCCCTCGACAGACATTAATACAAATAAATAAATTATGGATATGTACATAAGCGGTGTGGAGCTGAGGAAGAATGGCCTAGTGGATAGTATATGGGCCTGGGAGTCAGAAGGGACTGGGTTCTAATCCCAGCTCTGCCACTTTGCTGTGTGACCTTGGGCAAGTCACTTAACTTCTCTGTGCCTCAGTTACCTCATTTGTAAAATGGGAATTAAGACTGTGAGCCCCATGTGGGACAGGGACTGCATCCAAACTGATTAGCTTGTATCTACTGCAGTAGTTAGAACAGTGCTTGAAACATAGTAAGTGCTTAAAGAATACCATGGTTATTATTATTATTAGGGAGGGGTGAATAAATGGTGCAAATCCAAATGCAAGAGTGACCTTGGGCAAGTCACTTAACTTCTCTGAGCCTCGGTTTCCACATATGAAAAGTGGGAATTTAATATCCATTCTACCACCCTCAGTCTGGGAACCCCAGAGTACGTCCAATATAGTGATCTTGTATTTAGCTCAGCATTTAGTATAGGGCTTTGTACATAGGAAGTATTTAACAAATGCCAAAATAGTAGTAATAATGATAACAATCTGAGGAAGTAAATGAACAAGGCTTCCTCATATTTCCTCTTCCCAGGTGGAAAAGGTGTGAAATGATTTCTAAAATATATCTTATGGACTCAAGGGAGGAATTGATATATACAGCTAAGAGGCTGTCAGTTTCCCACAGAGACCTTTCTTTCCAGTATCAATAACTTTGCCTCAGATCAGGGCCTCCTGCATGCTAACTTCCACAAAGAAACAAGGGAAAACATAAGCATCTTGGCTTTCCACTTCCAGGAAATACAGTAGAAGTGGATGGATTCATCACAAGCCCATTTTCCTTCAGTGTCCTCAAAATACTACTATCATTTTACTGCAGAAGAGAGCTTCTGCCAAGGGCAGTTGAGTAAAATGTTCATAGGCTATTACCAGTTGTCACTGTTGTAGTGTGATACTCCTTCTTGGGTCCTTGTGGAACATCCCACCACCATCTACTCCAGGTTGTTGTTTCTTGACCACCAGATGTGTCCGAAGCTGTTAGTGTGATGGTTGAACCAATTGGGAAAAATGTTACTGATGGATCATCCAATGACTACATTTGAACATCCTTCTCTTCTTTACTTCCCACAAGCCAGTCATCTATCCCAAGGATAGATGATATAGATAAAGAGATTAAAAATGAAGAAAATAAAGAGGGGTTTCCACTTTTAAAGCAGCATCACCTGGTTTCTACCATTTTCCTTTCCATTCTCTCACAGTAAAACATCTGAGATGTTTTGATGGAGAAGCAGCAATAAGAGTAAGTGAAAGTTTGATAGCAGTGAAAATTCCTTTCCAGAAGAGGATTACAAAACTCATTTATTCTTAGTTGTCTGTATTAGTACACAAAATCTATAGAGTGTATCCACATCTAAACTCTCAAGACTGCAGTGTCAAAAGAGCTTATGAAAGTTCCCCTTTCTAGAAATTGTTAGAAAAGGTTTGCTAACTGGATTTGAAGAAAGGAGAATCTATGTCATTTCATTTTCCAGAGATTACAGATACACAACAATAGCATAAGGTCAAGAAAAGAAAGCAACACCCGAAATAAGTAAAGACCATAATGGGAACCAAAGATCCCAAAGAAAAAGGATAGATTCATCTGGCTTCCTTTTGGTGGATCCAATACCATTCAATTTGCCCAAGAACCACACCAAGAATCAGTCTCCACACACCTCTGGGCCTTATGTTAAAAAAAGGTACAATTCAAGCTGCTATGCAACATAGCTTTGAGTGTCTAATAACAATAATAATAATAATATAATAATAATAATAATAATAATAATAATAATAATAATAATGATTTGTATAGTGGGCCTCCCAAACCAAGTTGAAGTGGGAAATACTATAGATAGAAATTTTCCCAACAAATATGACTTTTTAATATCGATTTGTATAGCCATTCTCTAGCTTTCAATGAAGACAGTTATAATGGTTGACCCTGATTGGTATTTGTGGAAAGATGACTCCTGCCACTTTCATTGCTCCCACCAAGAATAACAGGACTTTGTGGTTCTTGCGATGAAATTTCTTCTGAGCCTTCATACCACTTCTGTCCATATCTGTTGTGATGATGGTTTCATGCATGGTGACCTTTTTGTTGGTAGGACAGCGTTATTTATCATTTCATCTGTTTCTCGTTATTTGCTACCTGGCTCATATGGATGTTCTTTTGCAAACTTTCCTTTTGCAGAGAGTAATAGTAGCAGGGACTCAAGAGGGACAAGGGGCATGGTGTCTGAAGCAGTCACTCATCACTCTCGTTATCCAGACAAGATCACTTGCTTTCAAGAGCAATATATCATGGCCTTGCTGCGTATATCAATTACTCCCTTAGAAAATACATACCCCAGCTTATGGCCCAAGGCTCTTTGTGGACTTTTGGCACCAGGCTAGAGATTGAACTTTGTGTTGTTGTCGTTGGCTACTCTGAAGAATTGGAGGCCTTGAGAAAATTACATTAAAAAAATACATGAGTAACACATTACCCATTGTCCTCGCTGTGGTGTGAGGTTGGTCTTCAGGCATTGTATGAATTGGGTCCTCTTGTAGCCGACCTTCGTTCCAGATTGTTTCTTGACTTGTTGTCCTAGAGCCCTCTGAAGCTGCATAATAATGGTTGAAGCAATTGTAAAAAGTTTTTTTTTTTTCAGATCTCTCCATAACTATCTTTCTGAAGTGAATCATCTATATAGGTGTTGATGAAGAAGTAGGAGGAGAAAGCAGTGAAAGCCCTGTAATAGATTTTTGTTCAGCAGCACTTCCAAGTATCCCCTGCATTCTATCTCATCTTCCTGGAGTTCAGGATATGAGATTCTGATGGAAACTACTCCAAGCATTTCAGCCCAAGCAGAGGCACCAAGAGCAGCAATGAAAATGCCAGCCCTCCACAGATAGACCTGAAGGGAATAGGAGTGTCTAGCCCATGCGGTGATCCCCACACCTGCAGAGCCAAAGGGAGCTGGAATTGTGTCAGTGGCAGGGGCTCTTTCTTCGATTCTGAAATGGCTATGCAAGCTTTTCAGTTTGCTGTGGAGATGTTCCTTTGAAATCAATTCAAAGAGGAAATCTTGGATAGGCCTTGGCAGCTTTGTGATCAAATTAGCAGGGAAGGAACAATTAATTGTGCATCGGTGGTTTTAGCTGCTCTCCTTTTAACAAAAGCCAACAGCATCTTCCACCTAGTTGATTGAGTGAAAGGAATCCATATTCTGTGCAAGAGCCAATGCAATTAATGATCACCATCATCCACAGCAGTAGTTGAGTTTCTACTTGATTTAAACTGGATGCTGAATATATTGAAATCATGTATTGTATGCCCATAATGTCCTGACTCTGTACAGATTATAAGAGAGATAAGCCATCAGTGGTCAATAAAGAAAATAGAAACAGTTCTGCTACCACAGAACAGGCTTCACCAAATCAAGTCATGGATTGATCTACTGATTAAAATCTAAAACTTTAGAGTTGAAGTATTGAATGCATATGTGAAAGGAACAGGATCTGACCCTTCAGTAGCAATGCATTTCAGAAAAGGTTAACATGAAACTTTCTAAGAAAAACATATTTTTTACTCAATGAAACTTTATAGGACAGGATTCATTATTATTTGCATTTTTCATGGAAAATACGGTATAGAATTGACAACTGCTTTTCATACCAGCATTAAAAGAACAGCTTCAGCAATTCAAGTTGGAGGCTCCAAAATTCCACTTCCTGTTCAACTGCAACTCCAAGACCCAAATAAAGTGCTCAACACTGCACAAGGAAGGGGAACTCCTCAGGGGTGTTAAAGAAAGCATAGTGAATAAAAATTGTGATAATTCCAAAAATATCAAAGAAAGTGATATTTTTGTTTTGCTAGTTCAAGACTCATTTTTACCATAGATCAAGCCCCACCAGGTGAGAGAGGTTTCTTCACTTCCACACTGCTTCATAAATATGTTGCTGATAACAATTCAAAAACAATACTACATAACCCAACCTTCACTTGCCCACCTCAACTGACAAGATCTCAAAATCTTCTGAGCTACTTATGAGGCAGATACTACTTTTCACAGCCTAAAATTCTCCTGAACTTTCAGAATACTTTTACAAATACATTATAGATCTCCAAAATTTCATTCATTCATTCAATCAAATTTATTGAGGGCACGCAATGTGCAAAGCACTGTACTAAGCACTTGGGAGAGTGCAATAAATAGACACATTCCCTACCCACAACAAGCGTACATGTGAATCGGCTCGCCTCACTCCTTGTTCGAACAGATCAGGACATTAACACTACTTGAGGTGAGAGATTATGCTTTGAAGGTTCATCCTCAACATTTCCCAAATGCCAACTGACAACAAAAGGCCATAGAAGGGAGGTAGAATTGCCTAAACCTGGAATTTACCAGAGAGAATAAAAATGACTGTAGTAAATACCCACTGGATGACATGCCTAGATACAAGCTAAAGTGGGAGTGATTTGGCACTGGTAATGGCAAGCACTGCTATCACTCTTCCAATCCCTCACCCACAGTGATCTAACAAGCCAGCATTTTGGAGAAGAGCAGGGCAGGTGGCCTATATCTGCTTTAAGGGGAGGTTAAGGAAGGGTGCTGAAGTGATCGTTCTCCACTCTCCATCTCCCAACGTGGCACTATAACACTGGCTGGGACTTTGGGACCAGAATAGGGTACTTCAACTCTTCCCCCCAAGTATTTACAATGGCAACTGCTCTCTCTGTTTATACAGAGCACAGTTCACCACCACAAAATTGTGTGCTCTACTAAAAGCACTTGGCTGTAATTGATTATTCTTACTGGTACTGAAGAGATCATGTTCGTTATCATCTTCATCATCACCAAAATTGCCTGATCCATCACTCTCCTCCCTTGACTCCAGGCCTGTTTGGATGGTGGTTGAGTCCATACCTGTTGTGATGACCTGCTGTTATTGGCTGAACTAAAATTCATACAACCCATTTGACATTGGAAAGAAACGAAGCATAAAGAGTTTTCAACAACTACTCCAAATAACAGTGAGAGCAGAGTCTTGGTATCGGTCAGTCTTGGTATCCTGATTCCCAAGTCCTCCTTTCTTAATCATTCCATTATTAAACGAGGATTCAAAACTTGACACTAGATTCTGTGGACCAAAGCACACACTGCAACAAAGAACTAGGAATTCATATAAAAGCAAAAGCAATGAAAGAAAAAAATTGGCACTTTAAGTGTAGCTCCGGGCCTAATCAAAGTGTCAGTTAGTTAACTGTAAGTTTCCATAGGGTTTTTCCTTCTTCATCAAATCAAACTACAGTCATAATTTGAACCAAAAACCAAATCACAAATCTTCTAAAATTGCAAGTTGCTTGTTCAGTTTGAAAACTTCTACCTCTGACCCAACAAGGGGCAGAAGTGGATGTCATAAGCCTAGTCAAAGTCTTGACTTAGTCAAAAGAGTTTGAAGCAAGAATGGAGGTGCTAATATGATAACCCTTTCCTTTCTCATGTATTTGGGCTAATTTGAGAAAATCTCCAATCAGAGGGATTAGGCTAAACTCTGGGAAAGAATCCATAGCCCCAGCTCTCTGCCTAAAGTAGATCATCAGAGTACTGGAAATAAACAAATTTTCTAGGAAAATGATACTTAGATTTTGCCCAACTATGAAACCTGGCTGCTGGTAGAAATAGATCAAATGTGACACTGAAAAGAGACTGAAGAGAACTCAGGAGTCCTGGGTGACATTTTGGTGTTTCCACCCACTCTACACACTGTGGAATAGCCCTGGAGTAGCCCGAGGAAGTGCTAATTTTAATCACTCTCAAGAATAGGAATTAGGCTTATCATCTCTACACCATTATGTACTGAAATGACATAGTAACATACATTGTAGTAACTTCATCATGCCAAATATCATCAGTATTTCTTGTGAGATAATTTCCTAAAAGGTAGTAACAGGCATGAGGGACTGTATTCTACAGAAACTCCATGAATCTCTTAACTTCATTCATTATCTGTTTGTTGCCAGGACAGTAACAATTATTATAAACTTGATATTAAAAATTATTATAAACTTGATATGCACTGACAGAGGCAGAATTTATGTAACTCTTCCCTTTAAATCTGATCACCTCTACAAAAAACTCTGTTGTCTCAATCACTTTTTTTCTCAGCTGAAGGAAAATTGAGACTTTAAATGCTTCTTAAAAGAGCATTAGTGCCCTGCCCTCCAAAATAAGTTTGAAATGATCTCACAATCATTACAATTAATTATTGTAATGTCTCCCCCCTCTAGAGTGTGAGCCCGTTGTTGGGTAGGGCCCATCTCTATATGTTGCCGACTTGTACTTCCCAAGTGCTTAGTACAGTGCTCTGTACATAGTAAGCACTTAATAAATACGATTGAATGAATGAATGAATGAAGTCACAAGAGCTTTCATGATCATAAGAAATAACTTATAAATAATAAATAATAAAGCCCTTCCTCTTGACATAGGCCCAGCTGTTACCTAACATCACTCAATATTACATATTGAGGGTACACCAGGAGACCATGAGAGCATCACTTGGAGGATTGGGGGTAATAGTAAGTAGCCTGTGTTTTGTCCAGCCTCATTATGAAGGCCATTAGAAACTTCTGACACCACAATAGAGATTCATTTTCCTTCAGTGTCCCCCATTAATACCTAAAACTGCTGGAGAATTTAGGGAAGGCACAGTAAACAAAATATTCATAGCCCATTACCAGCCATTCTTGTTGTGTGAAGTTGTTCTTCTTGTTTTGAAGGGTGGAGCCACCAGAATAGCCAATCAAAAGCATCTTGTTTCTGGGTTGTGGTCTCTTGAGCTGTTTGACCAAAAGTAGTCAAAGCTGTGGTAGTGACGTCTGAGTCAACTGTGAAAGGATTAATTGCCAATTTCCAAAGAGTAGTATTTTACTATTTTCTCTTCATATTTCTACCCAAGATAATCATCTATAGCAGGTATAGATGGTGGAAAATGAAGAAGAAAGCAGAAAGAACCTTCCATTTTGTTCAGCAGTTGTCTCTAGATTTTCTAAATCATCCTGCCAATCAATATCATCCTGTGTTCAGGACTAGATTATTCCCGGCAAAAATTCCAGTCATATTATTGATGAAAGTCGTGAAAAGAAAGGCAGAGTGCCTGGCACATAGTAAGTGCTTACCAAATACCATTATTATTATTATTATATCAACCAAACTGGAAGATCAGTAAATATTCCTTCTCATGCATTCCCAAGTAAAAGGGAATATTCTACTTGAATCTTTGAAGTCAAAACAATTTCTAATAGATTAGAAAAAAATGATACTTCTCAGTTAAGGTTCACGAATGTCAACATCTATTTTGAAAATTACTAAACAGTATGATTATCATTCCATGATACAAACACCAATCTGTAGGGTGAACAGAAGTAACACAATCAGAAGCAAGAGTTCCAGATAAAGAGACTATTAAAAGAAATTAAGATAGATGAAAAGACTTTTTTGTTTAACCAAAAGCCCAGATCATTAAGATTACAGGAGACAAAGGAAGACAGTATAAATATTGAAACAAAGTTATAGGATCCCCAAATACCAAAGATGAGTCATGCTCTGTTAATTTAGATAAATTTCAATTCTAAGAAAGCCTTGTGAGGTGAAAGCTGGTTTCTCCACACATCGTCCTATAAAGACAAGCTCTGTAACCATTTTTAGAAACCAAATAACCCTTTGCTTACTTTATCAACCCCTTTCTCGCCAACATTTCATGGTCTAATATCCCTATGACTTCAAATAAAGGAAATACCCTCTTATGAAAGTGTTTTATGGGCCAACCTGAAAGACTCCTTTTTCTACAAACTGCTCTGATGCTTTCTGATAAAATCCTTCTATTCCTACTGGTGCATTTAGAAATGGAAGTGAAAAAGGTCCAACATCTGCAAAGTTCTCTCATCTCACTACTATTAATCTAATATGAGCTTGCTGAATCTACTAATTTATCAGTTCCTTCATTTTAGATTGACTTTGTTGAGCAATATTCCATGGCTATGGATCCGGAGGCAAATCTGTAACTTTGCCCTTTCCTTTCCTTGTACAATTTAGGTGGCCTGGATGTGGAATATGGTTTCTTCAGTGGCAGAATAGCTGGACAGGCAGGAAATCTCTTCCCTATCTGGTCTGGGACATGGTAGCAGCTCAGGACTCCAGAGCCAGTGCACCCTGGTAACCCCTGTCAGAGGCCAAGTAGCTGGGATGTACAAATACCCTCCTGGGCCCAAGATACTGGCATTGCAGACTAACCACCAGCTTCTCTGGGAATCACTGGAGTGCGAAGAGGCCTGGCAACCAAGAGTAGGGGTGACCTGGGAAAAACTCCTTTGTGCAAAGGATAGTGAGTTTCATTATTTGTTCTGAAAAAGTCAGATAAAATAGATCTTTTCAACTTCTAAAGAAGGATATCCTCTGAAGGAAAAGAGCCAGAAAACTCAAGCAAGTTCTCATCTCTGATGGAGAAACAGAATATAGTTTAACAACAGTTTGGCTCAATAAATTCTTAGTGAACACTTCAGGGCTCATGATACTAAACTAAGGTATCTTAGCCATTCAAATTTTGCCACGTTTCTATTCAGTCTTTAGGGAAAATTCATAACCAAAATATCAAATATATATCTCATTACCCATTCTTTCTGTTGTGAGAAGCTGAGTCTTAGGTTGTATAGTACTAAACCACCAGGGTATCCAATGGTTATCCTGCTCCTGAGTTGTTGTTTCAACTGTGAACCTGAGTTCACAGTTGTCATGGTGATGGCTAAATCAATAGTGAAAATTTTTTTTCACTAAACAATCAATCAATGCAGTTTACTGAGTTCCCACCACTAGGACTCTCGTTCATAGTTATTTTCCTATATCATAGTCTTTCCTATAACTCTAGAAACAAAAAGGGAGGGATCAGCAGGGAGACACTCAGCCCCTCCAGGAGAACTGGAGATATAAACTCTGGGTTGCTATTCTTACTTTACCATACTATTAACCAATCTTTGAAGAAAATGTTCTTAATGTCAAAGTAGCTGTGGGCACAAACTCAGTATAACTTGTCCATTGACGTTGGAATAAAAACAAAATTGTGTCTTTTACTGTTTCATTGATGCCTTGGACAAAGCAAACAGACATTTGAAGGTAAAAGTTCAGGAATCCTTTGTTTCTAGAGGAAGTGTCAGTGCCCTCTATCTCAACCCAACAAGGAGAAAGAGGGAGGATGATTTATTGAAGGTCTGACCACGGTACATAAGAATCCATTAAAACTCAGATCTATTTTGATGGTGAAATTTCAACTCTGGACATGGTTCTTCATTGACTCTTGAGTTCCATAATTTACATGCTAGATAGGGGAAGTCCTTCTCTGCTTATACAAATTATTTCACTCTCTAAGGTATGCTAACTTGAGCCACAGCCAAACAGGAAGCAATAGCAGTTTTCACATTCACCTCACCTGGAGAGGCCCTGTAGACATCTCTGCTTTGGCCTAACCAGAATTCCCAGAGTAGCAGGTGCAGTTAGTGGGGTAAGGGAATAGGGCTTAATGGCAGGTGGAAAAACCCCAAACACAATCTGACAATCTGGAAAGTCTCCTCCCATCAGGAAACCCTGAAGAGGCTCTGTTGTGGGGCTAGAAGTTCATGCCTTTACCACAACAAGGGGTCTTATTTGTTTTGTACTGCATAGATTCAGAGCATAAATTGATATTTCCACTGGAAATATCTTCTTCAGGAACATCTGTGAAATGGAGATTCTCCCTCCTACTTATACTGTGTGCCCCATGTGGGGCAGGGATATGGTTAATCTGACCTGATTAACTTGTTTCCACCCTAATGCTTAGTACAGTGCTTGGCACACAGTAAGCACTTAACAAATACCACAAATAAATAAAAATAAACATTGGAGATGCTTGCCTGGCTCCTTACTGCCCCATCCATCATGTAGGTTGGGCATCATGCGACGATGGCTGGAGTTACCTTGATGGACCCCATGCGACGTTTCCACATCTGTAGTGTTGAAGATTGAATCTATAATGAACTTTATAACTGTAAGCCTCTGCTCCCATTAATCAATATTGAACAGAAATTTTAAAAGTGGGCACAGTGAAGGATGAAGGAAGAGCTCTCTCTACTGTTCCACAGTATCTTTCCTTTCTCACTCCTACTAACTAAAGGTTAACTTTCCATTCTTTTTAGGGAGCGTAATGCCTAGAATAAAGAAACAACTTTAGAAAATGGTTCCAATAAAAGCAAGAGAATAAATGGTTTCCACAGACTTTGGCCAGGTACAAGCTAATTTAATGATGTACCTTGTGGTGCATTTTGGCCTCAATTATCTGGTTATTTCAAGTGAAAGTGTTTTGAAATATCCAGATAATTTGTTAGTATAGACTTGACCATTCATTCTCTATACTCAGTGTCCAAAATACAAACTGGGTGATCCCCTTTAAGGTTAGGATTTAATATCTCACCATCAATTCTAGGGATATTATTCTTCACTGTCCCAGGAATTGCAAGAGAATTCAGAAGTACCATAGCCCAAAAAGTGCACTGTACCTGTATCATCATCACCCAGACTGTTCTAGAAATTTAAACCATACTATAAAGATACTTTTCCAAGAAAGAGACAGAGGTGCACTCTTAAAGATGTCATTAAAGAATTAAATCAAGCCAAAGATTGAAGAATCCAGAAACACTGTCACTCTCACCACAATCCATTTCATCCAACAAATACACAAACTCAGGTCAGATGAAAGGAACATAAAAATACAAGAGTGGGACAGAACTTGCTTGTATTTTTTGTAGTTTGTAAAAAGGTTATGTGAGGGTGAGAGTGTACAAGATATGGCACTTACAAAGCGAAAGAGAGCCAATGACCAGGCAACACAGACTTGTCCCAACCAGTATAATAATCCTCAAACCATCTCCACATTGGAAAGCAAAACAGGAAATCATTTGTGATTTCTACACTCAGAGGCAAAGGAAAATGCAAACTCCTATGGCAGAATAATTGAAAGCTTCCTTCTATAATTGTTAAGATGTCTCGAGTTAAGTCCAAAGAATTCCAAATTATCAAAGGAGGACCAAAAAAACCCAACTTCCAACGCTTCCAAAATTAACAGTTTATAATAAAAATCATGTTTAAAGTAGGGAAACTACTAAACAGATAAGTTAATTTACTGGGTTTCCCCTCCTGCAACCCATTTAGGACACAACAAATTCCAAAACCAATGAATCACTTCCATTTATTGCTTTGGATTTGTGCTTTCCTGTGCTTTTGGAACTAGGTTGTATTAGCCCCTCCCATTACTCCCCATATTAGATTAAGAGAAACGATTCTGAAGCCATAAGGTTTTTGTACTTCCCATTGAGTTCAGAAGGCAGAATTTCATTCATGATCCTTACAGTTACTCTGGAAGTCCTCCTCCTGGTTTTTCCTGTTGTCATCTCCTCTAGTTGTCAATGGCTCTTGTTTCAAACCTTTAGCTGCCTCTTTGGAGCCTATATCAGTTTGATGAGGCTCACATTAGTTATGTATATTTCGTTGGAAGAGCAAACAAGTGCTCTTTAGGAATGGAGAACCCTAGAACCATGCGCATACATCTGCCAGTGACATGATTTACTCATTTCCAAACCTAATGTACTATAATTCATACTAATGCTAGTTCCTCAACACTATCATTTCCTAACTCAGAGGGGAAAAGCAAATCACTCCTTTCAAAATTTTCAAGGTTTTTTATGCAAGGTTTTTCATATGATATTTTAAAAATAAAGTAATTAAACTCTGGGTGACTGTTCAGAAAGACAAAGTAGCACATTTTACTTTACCCCTTATATACTTACACAATCTCTATGTTAACATTTTGTTGGGTTTCTTTAAAGAGGGGCAGAAACTTTATAGTATTTTGGTCCTGAGTGGTTTTGCTTTGTCCCCTCTTCCAGTCTTGGCTATTGGAGGGAGTGTAAAGCAGAGGCACATCCATTGCATTCCTAGCTTCAGCAATGGCTAGTGAGTGGAAGGCAATCTGCTACAAGACAAAACTCATCTGTGTTGGGCAGCAGTGGCATGGGAGAGAGTAAAGGGTGGAAACTCAAGTTTATTGCGTGAAAGAAGGCAATGGTTAACCACTCCATATTTTACCACGAAAACTCTATGGATACACTACAAGAACAATTACAGATGGAGTTGGGGCATTCTGTGAGAGGTGAGTCCACGGAGTTGCTATGGGTCAGAGACGGCTTGACAGCATAAGGTAAGTCTTTGATATGATCACTCATTGCCTTAGAGTTGACTTAGCTGGGCAATCAATAGAGCAATCAAAATGCAACACTGTGATGTATATCCCTCAAAAGGGATAAACTTGAAAGAGTGAGATCCTTCATTGTAGCAGGTAGTTCATGCTAGTTCCTCTGTTTGCTGCTTTAGGGTAGGAGTAATAAAATTAGTACCAGAAAATGAGTCCAAAGCAAACATTCTGGAGAATGTAGAAAAGTTGAAAATTATAGCCATCAATTACCATGTAATGCATCAACCCAACATCAGTGCATTATATGCTAATGATGAAGGAAAACTAGATTAAGACAACACAGTTATACCCATTAGGCAAGTGTTATTATAAGAAAAATCCAAGAAAAATCCCTGGATGTTGCCCTGCTTTATGAATAGTTCAGGAATAAGAAAGTGCCATTTCCCAAGAACATCACAAGAATTCCCCTGTACTCTTTGGTACCCCAAAGTTATAGTCCATCAAGAGTTTCAAACCGGGCAGGAAAAAACCAGACCAGGAAACACAAACACCCCAGAAAGGTAGTTTTAAATTCAATATTCCCCCCATCTATGTCATGGGGCAACAACACAAACAACCAGAAATCAGGATCCAGAGTAAGTCCAGGGAAAAACCTTTTCAGAAACCATACCAAAACAGAAGACGCAGAAAGCCAAGAGAGCATATATCAGTGTTTACACATCTTTTCTCATTTGAAACCTAAGTAAAGAGATTAGTACAAGAAGCTCAATCCTACAACCTGGTAACTGGGTTATTTTATTTTTAAAAAATCTTTCCCAACAAAGGGGTTATTTGTTCCTTAACTTGATCAGTTAAAATGTTACCTATCAATGTTCTCATGTGGTTTCTGAAAAAAAATATTCAACATTAGTTATGACAACTGTTTTATATCTCATCCAGCATTTATCCAATGTTATTCCAGCATAAAACTCAGGCTTGGTGTGACATTTTATAGTTGTTACATTCAGATTTCCTATTTCATAATTCCCACTAGAATCCTTGGGGACTGTACTCTTTGTGCTGGACAATGTCATGGTTTTGATTAACAAGCCACAAGCACCACAAATGGTACAGTGCCTGACCAGGACACAGTGGAGAAACCAGTGGTTAAATTAGCTCACATCAGTCCCGAAGTGACAGGGATCATGTCTCATTCCCACTGTGTATTCTCTCCTAACACTTTGTACAGTGCTCTCCCCACTGTAAGCTCTTAATAAATACTATCACTATTACTCCTATTTCTGATTTGATCACAGGTCAATAGCCAGAATTAAATCGAGTGGAAAGGAATGATCCAGTCTGATCTGAAGGCAACTGAACCTTTTCTCTCTTCAAATCACATCAGCCCCCCACCCCAACCCAACCCAAACCTTCCTGGAATACGAGACCACCCTTAAAAAGAGTCAAATCTCTGTGTGGGGAAGCAAAGAGAGAGGGAAAAGAAAGAAAAGAAGGGAGGATACATGGTATTTCTTTATGCACTATGTCCATGTTATTTTAAAGTAAACTTCTCCAGTGCTAGTTTCAGAAAGGGATGTGAGGGTAGGCATTGAATTACCAGATTCCTGTTTTGGCAACAAGGGTTTAACATCATTATCAATAACATTGCCTAAGAACTGCCCTATTCTCCTCTGATGATGTCACAGTGAGCAGACCTTCATTCAACAAAAACAAGATGCTTTAAAGAAAGGAGGACAACCATGACTCATTCTCCTTACTGGTAGTTGCAGGACCTGAGGCCATATCCCATTCTGAAGGAGATGCATAGAAATCTGAAACTGGATGTGAATCTTGAATATAGTAAGTAGTTTTGATTATGGTGGAGCTCCCCTGCGTGTTTGTTTCAGATCCACTACTCCCATCATCTTCGGGATGGAGGGTGGGATCGGTGTCATTGATGTGGGTTCTGTATTCCCCTTTCTGGGTGTACCGTGTTCCATCGGGGTTCACAATGCCTGAGGTAAAAAAAAGAAAGTCAGCCATCCTTTCACAACTGGATCCTATTAGGCAGAAAGTGTAGACTGCAAGAATTAAGTTGCAGAATAAAAGAGGTAACGCCAAAAAAGCTCAGTTTGCCTAAGAAATATAGCCATAGACATGTTATTATTGATGGACCTGAAAATAGCCCCGTCCTTGGATCAGGAGCATTTGTCACTGGTGTCACTGTGAGGCCTCCAACCTAATATTGGTGCTGAAAAGTTGGCATGGATTCATCCAGTAGGACACAACCTCAAAAACATATGTTTTGGATGCTCCAATATGCTTTTCAGTTCTACAGGTCAATCACACCGGGGAGTCCAACTGATCCAAAGCAGGTCCAGAGATGGGACAGGGGCTCCCCATGACTTCTGGGATTTAGCATAATCTGTAGCTTGATAGAATCACTATTGGACCCCTGCACCATCCCCAAAACTGTTTAATCTTCTCTGGCCAGGGAGGGATCAAGGGGCGAAACCCCCGGATATCCTGCCGTGTGGCTCAGAGGCCAAGAGGAAGGCTGAAGGACTGAAATTTTCCTAAAGACCTGGTGGGGATTTTAGCAGGAATCTTTTCAAGAAGTTACATCAAGTATGATGCATTTGCTCTTTCCTCCTTTCATCCTATAAGGAGGAGACAGTGGAAGAGAAGAAAATGAGTATTTAATCATGTAGTTTGAGCCTCTTCGATAAAGCTCTACTACTCGATATCCATTGGGTTTGGCACAGCAAAACTCATACAGTACCTATGGTGATTTGCCCTTCAAATGCGCTGGGTAGATCTGTCACATGATCACATGACACGCCCTCTGGTGCTGTGGGGGAGAAGATAAAGTAATATCAGTTAATTTCTGAAACTGTCAAATATCCATAACCCCATTTGCTGAATTGCAGTCAATGTTTTTTCCAGCTTGCTCAAAACACATTTTCCCCTGTAGCCAGTGGAATCGCCAAGAAGAGAAACTGGTTTCAGATGGTAAGTAAATGAGGTTGGCATCCAAGGGCACTCTGTTAGAGACGTGGCTACCAGGTAGTGACACTTTAAAGCTTTAAAGCAGTTAGGTTCTGGAGCTAGAAGGGATTCCCATATGTACAGGGACCTGGGTGGGAAACATAATGACTGCGGAGCAAAAGAGCGGGCCAGTGCCCCCCCCCACAGAGTTGCGGAATTTGGGAGGACTCCTGTATGACATTATTTATACAGACTAAGAGGGGGTGACCAATTTTTTGCTGTCTCAAGGCAATCGGATGCTTGAAGCTCACTCTGATCCAAGATAGAGTGTCTCTGCAAGTCTTTCACAAGGCAACAGGATCAAGGGAGCTTATTTCGCAGTCTTGTACTTTCCAATTTCATCCAGTTCCTTAATTTAATGATCGTTCCCGAGAGAAATCTTTTGAAACTTTAGGCACCAGATTTTAGCAGGAAATGTTTTTCTTGGGAGCACTGACCAAAGATTGTTTTGTTAGAAAGGTGTTTGTTTTTAATAAAACCAAACTTCAAATACAGCTTAGAAACTGTAGAGCTCCTTCTGCCTGTTCCACTTTAATAATGGTTAGATCTAATTATTTTTTTTCATCCTATTTAAAGATGACATTTTCCTCCATTGTGAGAATTACCAAAATATATTTTAAAAAAATAACTGGTCTAGCCAACATTTTTCAATTCTTATGAGGCACTGTGAATACACAGCATTGGTTCCCTCTGCAATTAAATTAAAACAAAATATTAAAAGACACTGTTTTTCTTGCCCCCTGGTTTCTCTGGGGTTTCCCTTCATCTTTTCCAAGGTGAGTCAGATAAATTTCCTTCGGTATTTTGGGAATGTATCACCAACATGAAAAGCCTAAATAGAAGCACAGTTTTTCAACCTGTCACAGCTGAAGAAAACCAGTTTAGTGGAGATATTTATTCATTGACAGAAAAGCCTTAGTGATCAATCAGATAAAGGAAAGAGATGGATAATTATTATCTAAGAGAATTATTCTGAACCCATTGAGCTACAGTGGTAAAAATTGCCGCTATACAAGATTAGCTGTTTTGAGAGGGACTTTACCAAGAGCAGATGAATGCCAATTTGTAAAAGCTAAAACAGATGGGAAAATGAAATTACTAACTCATTGTACTGAAGTGGACTCAGAGACAAGGGTAAAAAATATTACGCAAAACTCCCATGGTGGAGTTTAGGATAATTTTACTTTTCAAATTTATCTTCTCTTCCTCTCACTAGCTCCAGCATACCTTGATTGTGTTCTAAAAATATGATGAAGAATTTTGCACTGATTAAACCCACCAATTAGATGTACCATATCTACTCACATAAATTGTCCCACTTTTGCATAATTTTTGTAACATTAAATAGGGAGGAGGTTAGTAAGAGGGTCATATAAGAATTAAGTCTAGCAATGGGAGAGCAGGAGAAAAGAGGATCTTCTTTCTGTAAGAAGAAGAAACACAATCTCTTCTATTGCAGTCTTTATATGGAAAACAATAGAAAGTCAATTAATAACACACCTCCACATTCTTCTCCACTCCTTGCTTGTGTTCCCCTCTGTGTTGTGTTCCTTCTGCTCCCCCTGCCCTGGCCTTCATCAATACTAATGAGTTAACGCCCCCATCCCCAAACTGTGTTCTCACATTCTCATCCTTCTGCTCCTTCTCCCTCTATCCCCTGACAAACACTGCTTACAATTAAGCGGTGCAAAAAAAAAAAATCTCTTATTTCTTCAAAAATTGGGCGGAACATTCATGTGGTGACAGCAATTATGTGAGTAAATATGGTATGCTCTGGACTTCAGTGAGTTAATCCTCCTAATTCTCCATGACAGAACCTCGCTATCCTGGATTTTAATTATTTTTCACCAATGGGTCATTATTGCTTATACTGAACTCAGTAACATTGGAATCTGAAAACTCAGTGATATCCACCTGGGCTTCCTTAAAATCCTGGACTTGTGTGGTACAATAAATGGATATCTAAAGGTTATTTTGTGGATTTCAGGTCCATTGTACTTCCATTTCCACCACTGAAGCAATCACTACTGAGGACTCAAGCCTACTTAAGGATAGAGTCTAAACATCAAAGTGGATGGAAAATTTATCCTGGCTTTTATTTCTCACTGATCCTCATTAAGTTATTTAACTCTTTGCACCACATCTGCCTTATGAGACAATTACTATTTGGTGAAACCTCCCTTGAGAACCACACATAAGTGGATCCTAGTTGCACTGTAGAAAAGATAATGAAAAAAGCAATATGACCAAAAACTTGGTAACCCAGAAAGTTTCATTCATTCCAGTGTCCCAAACATGGTGCCCCATACTACAAACCTCGTGAGCCCATTGTTGGGTAGGGATTGTCTCTATATGTTGCCAACTTGTACTTCCCAAGTGCTTAGTACGGTGCTCTGCACACAGTAAGCACTCAATAAATACGATTGATTGATTGATTGATTAGCAAAATTATTTTTATAGGAATCGTGTTTAATTTCTGGGTATTTTCTTCCAGTGCTTAGTAATACTTATAATAATTGTGGTATTTGTTAAGCACTTACTATGTGCCAGGCACTGTACTAAGCGCAGGGATGGATACAAGAAAATTGGGTTGGACACAGTCCCTGCCTCATGTGGGGCTCACAGTCTCAATCCCCATTTTACAGATGAGGTAACTGAGGTTCAGAGAAGTGACGTGACTTGCCTAAGGCCACACAGCAGGCAAGTAGTGTGTTATGCATACAGTAAGCATTTAAAAAATACTATTACTGCTACTACTTAGTGACTGAAAGAGTCCTACTGTCTATTTTTTGTCCACAGCCTGATTTCATTTATACTTGATCTGATAACTTGCAATGCAGAAATTCAAGGTAATTCACACAGGCACACTACAGCATAGCACAGCACAGGGTACAGTGAGATATGATCCAGACTGATAACAGCACAGTGGATCATTGGAATTGGATGTATTTTGTATTACCCAATTTAACCATTTAGGAAGTGCATAAAAGCCTAATTACCATACGGTGTTCTGCACACAATAAACACTCAGTAAATGCCATTACTTAATTGATTGATTGACAGGAACCCACTCTATTATTTTCCAGAAGGGATTTTGAAAGTTATTTCAATTTGGTGACATCAAGGCAATTGATCTCAGTTACTGTTGAGGGCTAAATGAATGCAGAATTCTGATTGAACAGTGCATGAGATAAAGATGAAGTACAGGAGGCTTTGACATCATTTTTATTTTTGATATTTGGAAGGTTCTACCTATTAACTGTGTCTGTGACCAGGGGCATTTGGAACACTGTAAAATATGGGGAGAAATTATGCTCTCTGAAAAACTTCTGGCCCTAGAGTTTGTAGACGGGAGCATCAAAGGCAGCTGAAAGATCAAAGAAAATAGAGTAAATGGAGTCAGTAAAATGGAGACTTCTCCGACTCAGTCCTCCTGCCCACCATTCAGATGCACTTATAACTTTCAAACTGAAATGCACTTTGGACTGATTTCAGCTGTGACCATGCTCCCAATTACTAATGAACTGCAAGGGTTAAGAACATCACTTCCAACCCACCTGAAGCATTGTAGCAATAGGTGTCATATAAAGATGTGTTTGATGGCAGTATATAAACCCCAGTGTTATTTGCTGCACAAAGAAAATTGGGGGTGATCCTTGGAATGACGACATGTCCATCTATGAATCCATATCTGCAAAAGAGCAGGGGATGATTAATTTATTGCTATGGCATGAGAAATTAGGCTAGAACAATTTCATTCAACTTGAATTATTTTTACCCTTTAAATACAATACAATGACTTTTTAAAGTGCTTTCAATGTGCCAAACACTGTACTAAGTGCTGAATGGGAATTGACTCCCCATTTTACAAATGAGGAAACAGGCCCAGAGAAGTTAAGTGATTTGCCCAGGGTCACACAGCAGACAGGTGGTGGAGCTGGGATTAGGACTCAGGTCTCCTCACTCCCAGACCCATGCTCTCTCTACTAGGTCAAGCTGATGCCCTTTATTCAAACTATCCTTGTAGTTTTGTGAGTTTAGTTCAAAAAAGATAAATTTAAACAGTAGAAGTGGAGAAAGTGAAAAAATACAGCAACAGTGAGGTAAGACATATTTTTGATGATCTATTAGAAGAATTTTGTGCTATGAAAATTTGCAGCCCACAGTGGTGAATGGATACAGATGACAAGGGAGTCAGAAGGCTCACCCAGATTTGGGGGAGGGGAGATTCCCTTTGCTGCATGACTCAGGACACCTCAATTATTAGTCTCAACCATCCTCCTGTCAGAAAGAGTAAGGTCCTGGGAATCAGAACACCTGAGTTCTAATACCAGCTCCACCACATCTGCTCTGCCCAGGGGAGCTCTGTTCTGGACAATGTCACTTCTATCACTACTAGGTCAGTGTTGTTGAGTCTGGTTGTTCTTAGCAACACAGATGAAAGCTGTTTTGAAAGTTGGATTTGAAGTAGATGGAAGATTACCCATGGAGGCAGATCTTAGTATCATCGTCCACATCGTCAACTGTAATGATGTAGTGCTGCTTTGGCAACATCCTGTACAAAGTCCTACAGGGCCTTAATAACATTATTATTATTTAATTCTCATCCCTTCTCACTGCCTCATCATTTGTACCCATTCACTACTGTGGGTTGGAAATTGTTTTTGCTCAAAATCCTTCCTATATATCTTCAAAAATATGCCTCTCCTCACTGTTTTTAAATGATAAATGAAATATTATTATTTTATTCCTTTTGTTATTAGATAATAAAATATAGTTCTAAAATAATATGCTATACAATAGGCTATTATATGCTATTATATTATTATTATAATAGAAGGGAGGTAGTGTGACCTAATGGAAAGACTATGGGCCTGGGAATCAGACAAGCTCGGTTCTAATCCCAGTTTCACCTCTTCTCTGCTGTGTGACCTTGGGCAAGTCACTTAACTTCTCTGTGCCTCAGTTTTCTCACCTGTAAAATGGGTGTTAAATCCTACTCCTTCCTTTTCAGAATGTGAGCCTGTATGGGACAGTGACTCTATTCAACCTGATTATCTTGTATCTACCCCAGTGCTTAGTAAAGTATTTGGCATATAGTAAGCACATAACAAATATCATTATTATTATTAGTAGTAGTAGTAGTAGTAGTAGTAATGAAATTACCATGTGCCAAGCACTATACTAACCACTCCGCTAGATAAAAGATAATCATTTAGACACAGTCCTTGTTCCACATGGAGCTTCCAGTCTAAATAGAAGTGCTTTAAAGATATTTTTCTTTGGAGCACTTACCGTGTAATGTGGAATACAAACTGAGGTAAATTGATAAAACAATAGTCAAGAATATTAAAGTAGCACTGTAAGTGAAGAAAACACAAGATGGTAATAAATCAAGAACAAATATCCCTGAAAGCAAATCTGGAGTAAGAGAAGTGGTATGGCTAGTAGAAAGCACACAGGCCCAGGACTCAGGGGAGCTGGGCTCCTACCCTGCTGTGTGACCTTAAGCAAGTCACTTAACTTCTCTATGCTTCGGTTTCCTCACCTGTAAAATGAGGGTTCAATACCTGTTCTCCCTAATACTTGGACTGCGGGACTCACGTGGAACAAGCACTGTGTGTTGTATTTACCCCAGAGCTTAATCCAGTGGTTGGCACATAGTAAGCACTTAACAAATACTATTATTATTATTTTTATTATTAGCATTGTTATTATGAAGCTGTGCTGCTTTAAATCCAGGCAGCATTGTTTAAAGCTCCGGTCACATTCTGAACATGTACTGAGAGATAGGTAAGAGGCAAACAAAAGAAGTTAGGAAGATGCCTTTAATAAAGCCACACCTGTTACTAACAACCCATTCTCCTTGTTCAATTCCTCTGGCTCCTTCCCTCCTCTCTCAAGCATTCTGGAAGGGCAGGGAGGAGGAACCTCATAATCGGCTCAGAGTGAAACTTGAGCTTAAAGACATGGCACAAACATGTACAAAGGATGAGCCTGACCTTTAAAAGAGAAGGTAGGCTCAATTCCCGAAAAACAAGTTTTTAACTCCGATTGAGTGTCTCTACACTCCCTTCTCCACTCTCTTCCCTACTCTCCCTGCCCTTAAAGTGAAGATAATGAAAACTGTCTTCTTTTGCTTTGGGTTATTAGTGCCATCAGCAGACAGGATGAGGGTAAGCTCTGGATAGTTTGTTTAGGAAAAGTTAAATAGCTGTGGAGGTAAGGCAGAGAAACTATATCCAAGGTTGATTAGGGTACTGGACAGAATCAGCTCAAAAATTCCCAAACAGCTCAAAAAAATCTTAATCCCTCATAATATTGGTCTTCTACCTCACAGAGAGGTTGTGATGGTTAAGGCCTCAGAGTCTCTTACATGTGTAAAATGTGATAGAATTGTAATTGGGAAAAAGGGTTCTGATTCAGCAATGTTTCAGACATGTCCCAGTGGCTAAACCATCATGTCTGATTTTCATTTACTTTACTTGCAGAGCCCTGAAGATGCATGGTGTATTGTTTCTCAGTGCATAGAACAAATAATCACTATGTTGTCATTGTAGATCAAATAACTAATTCCTCATTTGAATGGAATTGCTGGTTTCCCTGAAGCTTAAGGGAGATAATTAAACAGTAATGCATGCCTTGTATTTGAGAATTGCTACTTAGCAAGGAGGGGCAGGCAAGGGATGGTTAGCTGCCAGAGTTCTATCTCAGCTGTGATTCTCTGACATCTGCCGGATAGCCTATATCTGAATATTAGTCAGGCAAGAGAAATTATGGAGATGAATTTTGCAACACTAACTCCGAATTACGGATTTAACAATAGGCTTTTCTATATTAGCAGTTGCTCTCTACTAATCTGAGATATTTTTTTCCAAATGTTTGGATGATGGCATTGAAATTCTAGAATCCAATAAGAACTGATTGCAAATCCTAGCCAGTTCTTTATTCCATGTGTGTTTGGTGTGTCATACATTATAGTTTAAATTTAACATATATCTAATAGGTTGCATAAATAAGGGTATGTGTGCATATGTGTAAATGGAGGTGGAATATTTATCTCTATATTGTGGGCAGGGAATGTGTCTGTTTATTGTTGTATTCTACTCTCCCAAGCCCTTAGTACAGTGCTCTGCACACAGTAAGAGCTCAATAAATATGAATTAATATTTATAGAGATATTTGTGTATATAACTGCAGCTAAGTAGCCCAACTCTGTGGCTGAGTCTGCATGGACAAACCTAATTTTAGGTTGAAAAAAACTTTGTTTGAATTTTTTCTAGCAGATGATAAAGGGATTTACTTATTTTACTAATTCAATCAATCAATCGTATTTATTGAGTGCTTACTGTGTGCAGAGCACTGTACTAAGCGCTTGGGAAGTACAAGTTGGCAACATATAGAGACAGTCCCTACCCAACAGTGGACTCACAGTCTAAAAGAATTCCTTTTAGTTCCCTTCAGCATTAGGGGAGATAAAGTTCCTTTCCTAAAAAGCTGTTCTTCTGTGGGCCCTGTGACAAATGTGACATAGTCAGATGGACAGTTGCTACCTGGAAAGGCAAAGAAGAAAACTGGAAAAGTTCGAAACACTCTTTGTCAGTCGGGGGATGATGGTGTCAGGAGCTCTGGGTCTGAAGTGGGACAAGTGGTTCATGGTTCAAAAAAGCATTAACCTTGTGTGCCCAGCACAATCCCTGCTAACATTACCGTGGCATACAAAGGTAAGTTTGCTTCGTTTCAGTCTGTCCCAGAAACTAATCTTCCATTGAAAATTATTTCAAAAACCTAATGAAAAATACTCAAGCTCTGTGCAGATATGGCTATTTTAGCAAACGTACAATTCCTTTATCCCATCACCGCTTCTTGAGGATGCTTTGATAGGCGTTCTTAAGGTTTAAGGGAACTTCTAGGGGAAGAATACTGCTTGGTTTTTAATGAGACAAAGAGGATGTGTGTGTTTATGTGCGTGTGTGTTTCTGTGTCCTTGTGGGAATGCAGTTACCTCATCAGGTTGCAAAGGCATAAAGGGAAAGCAACAAAAATGACAGAAATGATGCCAAAAAATGACAAATAAAATAGAGGACTTCTAAGGAAGGTAAAGAACTCCATAATTGTGGTACTCCTTGCTCCTCCTTTTATGTGCATCATACTCGACAGAAACCAACAAAAAGTTATACCAAGCTGGATAGAGAGTAAAATATGATGAGCACTAGTATTATTAGAAAGAAATACCTCAGGAAGATCTCCATGGCCCTTCTGATGGTTTTCAAAAACATTAAAAAAAACCGCCTTAAATGTAATTTTTTCAGATCACAAACTACAGCAAAGCAAAAAAAAAAAAAAGAGCAACCCAGGAGAAAAAGACAATATTGAAATCATCCTTGTGCCTAGTTTTGGAGGCCTTTTGTCTCCTATGCATTTGTTTTAAACACTGTTATTCGACTTGGCTTTCTTATAGTTCAGATGATTGTATTACTAGTTCCTTCAAAGCACTGATAAAGCTACTTAAGCAGTTTAACTTGAAAAATGTAAGCGAGTTGAACCAGATGACCTTAAAGGCCTTTTCTAGGCTCCCAATCTATGATTCACAAAGGAAAAAAGTCTTTAAATTTCACTTGTCATACAGGTTTTAGATGAACAGGGTTTGCCAAATGAATAGGTGGATCACAGTCTTCAGAACATTTTTTCATACAATTGTCAACCACACTTTTCATTTCTAAAGTATTTTGTAGGCAGGATGGATGGGTTGTCTTTGGTGAACTCCTTACCTGCAGGTTTGAAATCCAATTTTGCGTGCCTTCTCCATCTGTTCCAATGTGGGCAGGGTACAATTAAAAGCTTTACAGAGATCCTCGGCTTCAATTCTGGAAATACTGTATCGGCCATTTTTCTCCACATGATAAACTCCTGCATATCTGCAGGTTACATTTAACTCTGTTGAAGAAAAAAATAAAAAGAGAACTAGTAATTAGACCCTTTGGTTCCACTGAATGGCATAACATTCTTCACATCACTAGGTCCAGAGCACTGGGGACTTGGGAAACAAAGAATAAAGTCATGACACATTCCCTACCCACTAGGAGCTTACCTTCTAATTGGTGAGGGAAACTAAAATACTTACAACTAGAGTGCTCAAAATAAATAATTGGGTACTTCACCAAGACACAACTTAATGCTCTTAAGACTGGCCTTCTAGTACTTTAGACAACGTGACATGCTCAAATGAGGGACCAGAAAAATCAAAGCCCTCTTCTTGATATCTGCTAAAAAAAAAAAAACAATCCTAAAAAAACCCTCCATAAACAAGGCTTTTATTGAATTTTGTAGTCAGAAGCCTGTTAACCAATTCAGTTGTGAGTAGACAATAATAATTTATCTTTTGAAGCAGTCTTTAAAGACTTCAAAACCCTTAATTTAAACCTCATTACCGTTCTGAGAGTACATTATCCTCACCTGCAGATTAGCTTGGAGAAGTTAAATTATTTGCATTATTCAGGTAAAATATAAAGCCCTGGTAATCATACATAGCTCATGGCTAAGGCTCACTTTTTATCCATTCACAAGTCAGAGAGCTGAGGAGCCATGTCTACCCCCATTTCTTAGTTCCTGTCGTAACTCTCCCTCAGTCCTCAGGACTACAATGATACTCTACTAAACAGACTAAACAGTATGATTGCATGACTGCTTGAGAGGGAAAAGCTGCCATAATCCCATTCAAATGCATCTTTACCCCTTCCTTTCTGGGACCCGCCAGCAGTTTGAGACAATTTCTGGCTCTCTGCTACAGGCCAACTCACCCCACCACAGGTCTGCCCCCTCTGATGGATTCAGCTTTCCCTCAGATAGGTGCCTTTGAGCTATGCAGGACTGCACAGTGGTCCCATGCAAGATGAGAGATAAATAGAACCCCCATTAGGAAATGAAAGGGTGCCTTAGCTGTCAATATGTGCCTTTAGTAAAGACTGCTTCCTCTGAAGAAAGGGGAACATTAGGACCAACAAGTGTAAAGTAACCATAGCAACCTACCACTATAAAATTGTTACAGAAACAATTTCTCCAAATTCCCCTAGAACATCAAAAAAAGGAAAGTATGTCTTTGGTTTGAAAGATGAAGAAATCAATTTCTAATTTTCCTTCATGGCTGTTTCCTTAGTAACACAGAACTCTATGTTACATCTAGCACAAATTTTTTGTTCACCATATTCTCTGTCATTGTTTGAGGTCACCCCTTTAGCAACATGCCTGGCTTAGAGTTCTACATTAGAAGCAAAAGTAATACTGAACAACCTAAAGCAGAAAGGCCCTTTTGAAATATCCTATTCTCTGACCTGATTTTCATAGTTAAGATCCCAATAAGGTACTCTTGTTTTTTCAAGAATAAGAGTATCATTTTATTGATGGCACACGAATGTCAGTTACTTTTCCATTCCAATAGGCAATGAACTATCATTTTTTAATGGAATTTATCAAACACATACTATGTGCCAGACACTATATTAAGCACTGTGGTAGATGCAAGCTAATCAGGTTGGACACAGTCCATGTCCAACATGGGGCTCTCAGTCTTAATTCCCATTTTACAGATAAGGTAACTGAGGCACAGAGACATTAAATGATTTGCCCAAGGTCACACAGCAGACAAGTGGCATCACTGGGATTAGAACCCAGGTCTCTGACTCCCAGGCCTGGGCTCTTTCCACTAGACAATAATTCTTCTCATTCTGGCAACATCTACGGTTTGCTACACAGTAAGGTTTTAGCCAAACACAGAGTGAATGTAAAATGCGGGCAGCTCAAGTGCCCTCAATGAAGTCCTGCTTTTAAATACTTCAGAGTTTGTAATCTCTTCCTCAGCCAATATACGTATAATCAGAGCTCTTAAATTGCAAGGTAATTTTTCATTTATAAAAAGATATCTTTCTATCCAAGTGACCTTAAGATTATAGATTCAAACACAGGAAATAGGAAAACAGATTTCTTTACATTTTGCATTTTATTGTTGCTTTTTAAATGACCTATGGCCATAGGACTAGTTACTTCGCCCCTCCTTAATTGGGAGCATACAAAAAAGGGGAAAAAACCCACCCCTAGATTTACTGGTCCTCTTTAACTTGGAAATAAATGTGAGACAGGTTCCACAGACCTGATTTAGAGCAAAGCATTACCAACATCCCCACCCATATTTGAACAGAAAGCCCTATCTTCCCACCCGAAACCTGTCCTTCCCCTGACTTTACCATCACTGTGGACGGTACCACCATCCTTCCATCTGACAAGCCCATAGCCTTGGCATTATCCTTGACTTGTCTCTCTCTTTCAACCCAAATAAATCCTGTCAGTTCAACCTTTACAAAATCACAAAAATCTACCCTTTCCTCTCCAACCAAACTGCTACCATGGTAATACAAGCATTTATCCTAACCCACCTTGATTACTGTATCAGCCTCCTTGCTGACCTCCCTGCCTCCTCTCTCTTCCCACTCCAGTTCATACTTCACTCTTCTGCCTGGATTATTTTTCTACAAAAACATCCAGTCCCTGTTTTCCCACTCCTCAAGAATCTCCAGTGGTTATCCATCCACCTCTACAACAAATGGAAACTCCTTACCACTCACTTTGAAGCACTCAATCACCTTGCCCCCTCCTATCTCACTTCACTACTCTCCTACTACAACTCAGCCTGGACACTATACTCTAGTTCTAACCTGCTCACTGTACTTCAATCTCATATACCTCTCCACTAACATCTCATCCACGTCTTACCTATGGCCTGAAACATCCTCCCTCTTCATATCCAACATTTACTCGCCCCATTTTCACAGCCTTATTGGAAGTAAATATCCTCCAAGAGGCCTTCCCTCACTAAGCCCTCCTTTCCTCTTCTCTCATTCCCTTCTGCACCTCCTTGACTTGCTCCCTTTATTCATCTCCACAGCTGTCTGTCTCCCCCTCTAGACTGTAGTTCATTGTGGGTAGGGAATGTGTCTGCTGTATTGTTATATTGTTCTCTCCCCAGTGCTTAGCACAGTGACTTACGACTCATTGACTGACTGAATGAACACCTACCTGCCTAGAATATTGCTTTAGGCAACTTCAGTGGCACCAAAAACAAAGTCAAAAAAACACTGGTCTCTCTCCACTTCAGCCTCCACCAGTTAGCCACATGAGTATCTTCTACATACCTTCCCTCTACTCTTTTCAGGAAAAAAGGATGCCAAATAGAAGAGTGTATATCTTCCTTCCCATATGGGCACTGTGGCACCCAATTACACAAGATACTGAGAAGTTTGGCAAATGATGCCACAGGCATGAAGGCAGATAGTGATTTCAATCCCTTACTACTAGAGTGACAACAGTTCCCAGATATGATTTTTTGAATGCCTCTTCCAGGAAGCTGCCATTAATAATTAGTTCAAAGAGAAGAAATTGTTTCAGTCTAACATTACCGGCTACAGGCCATGCCACATTCCCAATGCATATCAGGCACGTTCTTGGGAGATGTCACAGAAGAGATGTGTAGCATAAAAGCAGTTTTAACGGCATCTAAAATTCAGGCACATTACCAGGCAATACTGCTAGAAATATTAAATAGGGCTCTACTGACATGATATGACAAATTTGTGTGTGCAGTGTGGTGGGAACTGAGGGGTCCTACATTGATCTTTTCAGCCACATTCACACAAAGATAATCTTTACTTTCAGGGGTACTGTCTCTGAATATGAAATACATATAATACATACATATTATACATACATATTATACATACATATAAATACATACATAGAGAAGCAGCGTGGCTCTGTGGAAAAGAGCATGGGCTTTGGAGTCAGAGAGCATAAGTTCAAAAACCGGCTCCACCACTTGCCAGCTGTGTGACTCTGGGCAAGTCACTTCACTTCTCTGTGCCTCAGTTTCTTCATCTATCAAATGGGGATTAAGACTGTGAGCCCCCCTCAATGGGACAACCTGATCACTTTGTAACCTCCCCTGCACTTAGAACACTGTTTTGCACGTAGTAAGTGCTTAATAAATGCCATATCATTATTATTATTATTATTATATAATGCAAATTAGAAAAAACTATCTGTGAAGAGGATATGTAAGGGCATACTGTGTGCAGAACTCTGTACCAAGTGCTTGGGAGAGTACAATACAACAGAGTTCGTAGAAGTGTTTCCTGCCCATAATGAGCTTAAGGTCTAGATGGCGAGAGAGGCATTAATATAAATAAATTATGGATATGTACATAAGTGCTGTGGGGCTGAGGATAGGGTGAGTGTCAAATGCTTAAAGGTACAGATCCAAATACATAGGTGATGCATGAGAGGGATTTGGGAAAAGAGGATGTCATTGGGGAAGGTCTCTTGGAGATGTGACTTTAATGAGGCTTTGAAGGTAGGAAGAGTGGAGGTCTTTCACATTTAGAGGGGGAAAGAGTTTCAGGCCAAAGGGAGGATGTGGGAAGGGGGTTGGCGGCAAGGTAGACAAGATCAGGGCACAGTATAAACAAGCGAGTGCTAGAGGAGTGAAGTGTGCAGGCTGGGCTGTAGTAGATCAGTGAGGTAAGGTAGGAGGGGGCAAGCGGATTGAGTGCTTTAAAGCTGATGGTAACAATTTTCTGTATGATGTGGTGGTGGATGGGGGATGAGGAGTGGGGTGATGTAGACTGAACTGATTTTAGGAAAATGATCCAGGCAGAAGAGTGAAGCATGGACTGGAGTTGGGAGAGACAAGAGGCAAGGAGATCAGCAAGGAGGCTGATGCAGTAGTCAAGGTGGGTTATGATAAATGATCGGACCAGTGTAGTAGCAATTCGAGTGAAGAGGAAAGGGCAGGTTTTAGTGGTGTTGTGAAGGTAGAACCAGCAGGATTTGGTGACTTATTGAATATATGGATTATATAAGAGAAAAAAATCAACGAAATTTTCTTTAGATACCTCTCTTCCCTAATACGTTTTGTCCTGAAATATAGTGATCCAAATCCTCCAGATGGTAAAATTACTGAGAGCAATGAAAAGAGTCTTTTGGAAAGCTACGTAGGCCACTGATCTACCATTTTTTAGGCCACTGGTCTACCATTTTTAAATTGGTTTAGTACACCTGAAGGGAATTGCCACAGATAAACATTTGTGAAAACCTCTCAGGAAGGGAGTCCCAGTGGAATAACATGACTGGCGGAGGCATACACTAGCTTTGCCCTTTTTTTTCCATATGTCTTGTACTGAATTGAATAAATTATCCCCAAATCAAACTTTTCTCTGGGATCTTCAGGATACACTCACATAGACCACAGAGCAACATGACACTGAGACCTGTTCACATGAGGCAAAGTGTCATCATGTGGAGAAACCCAGCTTTTCATAACCTTTCTGGGGTACCATATTTCTCCAAATGAATAACCTAATGGGAAGAGCATAGGCCTGGGACTCAGAAGACTCGGGGATATGCCACTTGTATATTTTAAGGTCTTGAAGAAGTTATTTAACTTCTCTGGGCCTCAGTTTCCTCATCTGTAAAATAGGGATTATACTCCTCTTCTCCCTCTCAACTTATAATGTTGTTTAAGGACTGTGTCCAATATTACTCCCTTGTACCTATTCCAGTGCTTGGTGCAGAGTACATACATAACAAATACTATTATCATTATCATTATTATGAGCAACAATAATGATAATAATAATAAACATTTTTTCCCTGTCATATTGACATTCAGAAAGAACTTGGCCAGTGTCAGAAGGCATACTAGCCTTAACCAGCCCTGTGATCTGCTGAACACAATTTCCAGTCTTGCTCCCATTTCAAACCAAGTGAAATCTTCTAATCAATAACAATCTGTGTTATGCCATTCTATGAAGGGGGAATCTAGGCTCTTTCTGTTGGAATTACTTGAAGCCAGCAGCTTCCCTTACAAGCATTGCTTCTTTCTAGGCCTCCGCTTTCTAGGTTATCCACTAGGTTTATCCATAGCTAAGAAACTGAATCTTCTAAAATGAGTTTGTGGAAAATCATCATTTCTGATTGGTAACCACCTGGGCTGCTCCTTGTAATGTCAGAGGGGTTAGGATTCTCACTAAGGTATTATTCAAATAACTTTGCTCTTCTAGAAGCAGAGGATACATGCTACGACTCAAAGCATTTGTTCAGTTCTTTAAACTGGTTTTTAAATTGTTGCAAACTTGAAATTATTCTTTCAATCAGAATAATAATAATTGTGGCATTTGTTAACACTTACTATGTGCCAGGCACAGTACTAAGCGCTGGAGTAGATATAAGGTAATCAGGTTGAGCACAGTCCCTGTCCCACATAGGCCTCACAGTCTTACAGATAACTGAGACACAGAGAAGTGAAGTGACTTGTCCAAAGTCACATCAGACAAATTGTGGAGCCAGCATTAGAACGCAGGTCCTTCTGACTCCCAAGTCCATGCTGTACCCACTAGGCCATGCTGCTTCCCCCAGAAGATACATAGATATAATCGACACCAACAATTGAGATATTTCTGCTTCCAGATTCCCGAAATGGATTTTAAGTACAGTGCATCCTGTGTAGATCATGAAAGGATTATTCACACGCAGGACATTTTTTCTGAGAGAAGAGTTTCATTGGAAAACTCAGCAATGCTCAAGTTTCTGTAGAACTGATTTTTTTTTAAAATAGCCACCAAGATTATAATGTAGATATATGATTCCTGTGTCATTTCCCCAGCAATTTTAGGGTGGAATTTATCATTTGTTTGCTAATAATAATTGCCAAGAGCTTTGCCACACCTCTGTGGCTACCCCTCTATTTTAGAGAGGAGGAAAATAAGCCAACTATTGAGGTTAAGTGGTTTGAACAAGTTTATATAGCATGGTAGAGGTTGATGACTTCAAACAGTTCTTCAAACAGGGTCTATAGCTTGGAAAGATATGGTTTATATAAGTTTTGAAATGCTTAGGCACAAATATTGAAACAAAATCTTCAAATAATGATTTGAACTTAGAGAATCAGGAAAATTACATGAAAAGAGACACCCTTTATTAGGTCATAGAGCCCCAACTCCCTAAAGAGGACATGATCCTACTCTACGCTGAGGCTTGGTCTAATCTAGCTTTAAATAGCCTAATAGGACTTACTACAACCTTTCCCACGGGTGTAGTAAACCCATAGATGCCAACATTAGTTGATTTTCTCCAGTATTCGGCTCATTTTCTTTTTGATTTTCATCCCACAGCTTTGTATGTTATTCCCTTAAAAACCTAAGAGATTTCCTCTTTTTCTACCCTTCGAATCCCCATAAACAATTATCATCCAGAGTTGCCCAAGAACAATTCTGTGAGGAGATAATCTCAGGAACTTCTGAGGAGACATTCTAATCAACATCACAAGTCTTCTGTGGCAGTTTTGATTTTACAGCCTGACCCTCCAAAATACTGAAGAATCATATTTTCAAAATTAACATCCCAAAATCTTGAATTTTGAAATTCTAGATAGTAAAAAGTTGACTCCTTTTCTAGGCTTAAGAGAGCACCCATTCTTCTATTGTCAGGAGGAATGTTTGTCACTTGACCCTTGGTCAGTGGATCTGAAAAGGAAAAGAGGATTTTTCAATTACCTATACTCTAATTATGTTTGTTGTTAAAGGCAAGATTTCTGCATTTATATTGGTCAAAGTCACACGCTGAACTAAAGAATATATTGCAGATTATCTTGGCCTGGAATATAGTAGTATAAAAGTTTTAAAAACTATTTTCAACATAAAACCTTTCTGAAAAGACTATCTTCTACATTCAGGCTCAGTAAGCTGTTTACCTTGAAATCTCTAACCTTGATTGGATAGTGACAGGCTGTTCAGGGCTTGTTTGATTAATGACTTGAGAGTGTGGAAGTTTCCATTCAGGAAGGGCTTTGGAGCTTTGTTGAACCTGCTCTATCACTCTGTTTACTCTTCTAACAATACAAAGACTGGCAGCATTCAGTGTGGCCACTGCGTCCTTCACCCTCTGATGCCCAGGTGACGGTCTTCACTTTAAAGAAGATATTGTTTGATGATTGTTTTTGAATGGGGCAAAAATCATTCATTGTGGCTGCCTCTCCACTAGCATAACTTGAACAGCCCATGAGTTTTGAATGACTCATTCTATCCATGAAATGCCCCTCAGGCTGTTACGGATTTAATAAGCATGGAAAATCATCACACATAAGCACACACAGTCCTTTCTCCTTGGAGCTTTGAGGCCTCCTTTTCTGAAGCTCTATTTATCTCCTCACAGTCTTCAGAAAGGAAATGGGCAACCCATTTATCAGATGGCTTCTCAACAAGGAAGCTTACTTGCTTCAAGGAATAGAACAGTGAGGGCCTGTTGTTTCAACCAGTGTACAAGCTGGTTGGCTCTGATCATCCTCTTGCTTCTCTTGGTTCATATCCACAGTCTCTGGTCAGGATCCAAATCAAGTCTCAATCATTTCACCAAAGTCTCCAGCCAAGATGGTTGCTGAGATTAATTTCTGTCTCCCTCTGCTAACTGTAAGCTCCTTATAGGCAGGAATCTTGTTGTACTTTCCCAAGTACTTAGTACAGTGCTCTGCACCCAATAAGTGCTCAATAAATACAATGAATGAATGAATGAATGAACATCTATCAACTCTGTTAGACTGTACTTTTCGAAAGACTTGGTACAGTGCCCTGCACACAGTAAGCACTCAATAAATAGCATTGATTGATTGTCTGACAGCCTAGCATGGCTCAGGTATGATAGACACTGTGGTTCAATACACTTGGCAGTTGGAGGAAGTATAACCTTCTAGACAACTTTGCTGTTAGCTGTCACATCCAAATGAGGAAACTGGGGTCCTATTTTTTGAGAATAATAAACTTCGAACAAATGGTTGGGATGAATTTGTCCCCCTCTCTCTTAAGGAATCCTCCACACCAAATGATCTTTAAATGGTTGAAGTCTCAAATCAGACAGCTGAGGAAAACCACAGTGTTTGTGTGTGTGCATGCATGTTCATGCATATTTCTGTTGCCAAGGAGATGAGGAAGTGTTCCACTCTTTCCCCTTAGCCTTCTTTGGTTTAACAGATTTGTGATCGTTAACCCAGGATGTGGTAATCAGATACTGTGAGCTGAAAATAATACTACAGGGTTCCTGATAGAATTGCACAAGGCAAAAAAATTAAGCTTTATGGGAGTTGGCAGTAAAAAATATGCCCCCAGTTAAGGAACAGTGTTAAAGACTGCATCCTGTGCACCAATGAGATGAGATTCTTATGTTTCTGAGAAGTATGCTGAACATGCCATGGTTAAGGAGAATTGTTTACACTGAGGTAACATTTTCATGCATTGTTTTAGGTGTCCCTATTGTTTTGCTGACACTACCAGCCCACATTTGTTAAACAAAGTCACCCTACATTATTCCTTCCCAGAAAGCTTCTGATTTCTTGAAAAGACATTCAGGTCATTGTCTCCAGAGAATGGAATAGCTACAGGTAGAAACCCTGTCGCTCTCGGGTTGCCATCCATGTAAAGAGCTAGTTTTAATAGTCACAGATGGCTATTCTGGAGATTCCTGTCAACACACTGCAGATCCCAGCCCTGAGCCTAGTGGACAAGTGTCCATATATGAAGGTTAGCATGATGATAGGCATGGGCTGGAGAGGGACTGAAGGTGGCATGATGCTTACTGATCTGGCTGTGGTTCCTTCAGGCCAAGCCTGAGGCGCTGGGTGGCACAATATGGAGAGATGGATGATCCACCTGCCGCTTTGTGCTATACTTGTTTGAGTGGTTAGAAGACCTCATCTTTCTGGGCTCTGAACAGAATCATTTGTGATCTCTAAATCAATTTTAAAACATGAGGCAGATTCATAGATTATAAATAGATGATGGATTTGTCTAAAAGAACAAACTGTCTTTGTGAAAAAGACCTGAGCAAGGTTTAAAAAGTTTGTGGAATCCACCTACTTCTTAATGGTGTTGATGATATCTTTACACTTAGACCAGCTAATAACCAGGAGGTTCGTGACTAGATCTTTTTGCCTCAATTCCACAGGATAGGGCTGGAAAGGTTGAATTAAGCTTGGGGTGGACACAGGGTGTTTTTGGTCATAGAGTGTCATCAGTGGGAGGGAGGAGAGATCTGAAGCACGTTCTGTCAAAGGGGCCACTGTGAATGTGGTACTATAGGTACCTGGCTGGGACCTTCATGGCACAACCATTTTTAACGTAAGATAACATGTATATGGGATATCAACATACTTTTCTACTAATTTCCCACACCCATTCAAATATAGTATAAGATGTTCCATGGCATAATTATTAACACTTTGCCATCCATACAGCACCTTTCTCCAGGTTGGTCAAAATGCTTTCCGTACAGTTTTTCCTTATTCATCACTGGAATATCCCAGGAAAATATTTTGACTTACCCTTTACAGATGAGTAAACTGGACTCTGGAAGAATCACTTTTTGCCTAAAAGTTCTTGGTGTTAGTATGCAAATTATCCAGATGGATCATTTTGTTCTAAATTCATAAGCTATCTCAGACCAAATTGGATTTCAGAAGTGTGCATTATTTGCATACTTTGCATGTGTTTTCAGCCTATAAGCATTTTTTTCTAAAGCTTGATTAGTAGTCTGAAGCAGTATAAAGTCATTAATTGTTTGCAACATATGCCAAAACCTCAGAAATGATGGATTTTAAGTAAGTTAACCATATTATTGTTGTTTCAAATTGGGACCACTCAGCAACTGTGTGAGTAGTGCACAGGCAAGAAAAAGGAGAAAAGGTGAGAGAAATGGGGAGCTAAAGTCACTTAGAATTCTCAGACATCCCTTCTGTCACTGTCCATTGTGGGACATAACTGAGCATGCTTCCACCCGAATGTGGAAATCAAAGTATTCAAAGAGCTAGACCACCCAGGACAGGCCCATTTCAGGGTCATTTGCATCTATCTATCTAGCTAGCTATTGATATATATTTGTATATATATTGAAATATATATATATATACATATATATTGGAAATTGCCCAGAACCATTTACAAAATCATTCAGGACTGTCCTGACTAAACTAGGCCATGTGGTTAGCCTAAGTTTAAGAGAATGTTTATTAACGGTCCAGTGATATAACTGACAATCTCGTTATTTAGAAGATGAGAAAAATACATTTCCTGGTGGTCAAGTACTCATCATCCTCAACCACAATGATTTGGACACTCGACTATTCACATGGCAGAGTTGGTGGTGGGGAAATGGTGTCAGAATGCTTAGGGATGTCTGCTATTTAGACTGCATTGTCAGAAAGTAGTATACTACTCTCTGCCTAACCAAACACTCCGCTACCACATGGAAACTAACTTCTACACCTCTGAAGTCTATTAAATGTGTTTTGAAACCTGATATTGCCAAGGAGGGGTGGTTGTTTTTTTGCTCTCTAGACATTTAGATTAATGGGAAGGTTTTCTGTTCAAACAAGGAAGATTAATTCTTAAATCATTCATTAAAGGTATTGCTGTTTTAAAGTGTGGCTAAGAGGTGATGAGGCTCTGCATAGGAAAAAAATCATTTTTTGTGATTTTAAAATCATATTTGTAAACCATATTTGTTCCTGGACAGCCACTCCACTCCTACAGACAAAACTGGAAATTCAGAAGTCATGCCTTTTTACCTTATTTCTATCCTGAAATTTCAACTTCTGGAGTTTGAGTTCAACTACAACTAACAAAATAGAATTTTCTACTTTAAAGGAAATGGATCATGAAAGAGAGTTGGCAGAATAAGTAACATGGAGAAGGCAACATTCTGAGTTGTTAATGAAGCACGTGGATCTCATTTCCCTTATGCCTCAGGAGGACTCCTAAAGAGGAGAATCCATTCTGGCTAAAACACACTGGGGGTTTTGCCAGTGGCATTTGGAAAGGTATTTCCTGAAAGCCTGCCAAAGCCAAACTGGCCTTTCCCTATGAAAATCCTGTTTCCCATTCTTAAAAACATCTCCCACTAAGCATGGGACAAAATGTCAACTCAAAGCCACCTCTACTGTTAAGTCTTGCACATATTTGTTGTATTTTTACTTCTATTCAAGAGGTTTCTAAAGGGATAACTGACTTTCCTTTCAAGGTTGGAATCTAACTTCCTGTAGCCAATAAGGAAAAGAACCAACTAGCTCCTTAAGACACAGCATTCATAAGTTGCACAAGGGATACAAGGGTTCTGGAGGCAGCAAAAACTTAATTTCCCGTGATCCTTAAGTGTGTTTGGTCCAGTCCTGAATCAAGAAATACTCATGGTGCCACCACTACCCCTCTATGCAAAGGCTTCTGCAAGAGGCGTCTTCCACTTTCTACCCACCCAGGAATTATCTAAATAAATGTGCCTAAAATGTGAATGTCCCCAACAAAGAACATTTTATAGCTCATGAAAACATAGATTCTAGGACAGTTTTGTTTGGGTGTAAATGAGTATGGATTGCAGTCCATCAGCTCCAGCTATCAAAAATGAATCAGGCTTTCTGGAGAGTGTCAGGTATGGAAGAAAAATCTTAGTAGTGGGAAACCAATCTATTTATCCTGTCAGATGAAACCAAAGTAGGTCATTCTGCCAATTGTTTGTATCATTTTGTTGGAGAATTAACTTATTACAGTAGTGTGCTTAATTTGTCAAGCTGAGGAGACAGACAGGTCAGCAAAGGAGAAGGGAGAGAGACAAAGAAAGAGGAGGGGAGTGTTATCAACACTCTGTTATCAGGTTACACCACGAAAGACACATTCCAAGAAATAGAGGGAAGTGTAGTCAGCATAGAGGTTTGTGGCAGGGTTGTGGCGGTGAAGGGGTTTTCTATTTAGAGAAATGCAATGGAGCTAATATTTTCCATAGTGAGGTCTCCTACTAAATTACTATAAACAGCCTCAGTGCTTCTTGTGAAAAGTTTTGGCACTATGTGCCAATTCAACCATTCTTTACTTATGAGACAAGTCCTTTTGAGGAACTCAGATGCACTGAGCTCATAGAAATGAGAGGATTCTATACTTCCTAATACTGAGCTTATAGGGGATGTGATTGATGCTTCTCATGGGGCCCCTTGGAGCAACAGAAGGTCAGTGGAAATCCCTGTGACTGTCAATGGAGATATGGAGTCATCCCACCCTAGCAGGGAACTCCCATCCTGCCTCATTCCCCCAGCAATTTGGAGGTGCCTCAGTGAAGTTTTCCCAACTCAAAAAGTGGTAACAGGGGTTGAGAACGGGGCTGGGATTTCTGGTCTTTCCCCCTCCCTTGAATAGATACATTGAAACAGACACTTGATTGGAGAGGTGAGGGTCCATCCAGCACTATGAGCCCTCCAGATTCATTGCCCTGTGTGTTTCTTCGGAGTAAAAGACAGCCCTGTTCTCCTTGCCTCATGTGCCAATCTAAGCAAAACGTGACAGCAACAGACTCATGTTGCCAAAGTTTCAAACACTTAAAGCAGAACTCACTTTGCAACTGTGCCCATTATCCTTGGGCATTTCGGCACAGATTCTTTGGGTTGGGAGGATATGATGAAGCAGTAGGCAGACTAAATGAATGTAATTTCTTTAGAATGTAAGAGTTTTTTATAAGACAAAGTAAATGAACATCAAGGTATATGCAGTTCAATGTCTTCATAAGATCTTAATAATAATAATAATAATAAAAATTCCTTACCACCAAATTACTATTATTGCTGGGGAAGAGAAAAATTTATCAGGATGGACACAATCCCTATCCCCCATGGGGCTCACGATCTACGTTTTCCCATTTTACGGAGGAGGAAATGGAAGACACAGAGTGGTTAAGTGATTTGCTCAAGGTCACACAATAGGGCAGTAGCAGAGCTGGAACTAGAACCTAAATCTTCTGACTCTCAGTCCCATGCACTTTCCACTAGGCCTCACTGCCTTGAGTGGGAAACTTGGAGCTTTTATCATCCACAGGAAGGTTTGGGAAAGGGAGTTCCATAAACAGGCTCTCTCCTGTCCCAGGAATTATAAGCTGTCCTGTGACAAAAGAAAAACACTCTGCCAAAACCTATTCCCTCCCCACCAATAAGAGACAGAGGCTGAACAGTTCTTAAGGGCTAAAGTGGGCCCTCCTGGCTTGTGTGAGACTCCCTGGTAAAGAAGGAAGGAAGGAAAAACAAATAAGCTGGAATGACCAGTTGTCCCTGTTCTCAGGGTATAGAGGTGCTGGGTCCATAGCCCTTCTATTGGCAAAGGCTGTGAGTCCTGGATCCATGTTTGACATAAAGAAGGATAAAATAAATGCTGTTGAGACAAGCAGCAGGGAAGATTTACTGTAATTGAACAAGTAAGGACAGATCATTTTTTTTTTCCCATCTTTCTCCAGCTGCCGCAGTAAAATGTAGTTAATGGAACATCCGACTCTGCTTTATCTGCCTGGCAACAGTTGTCTAGTAAATATGTGTGGTGTCACAATCCCAACGGTTGAACTATTTTTTTTCCTTTCCCTAAATTAAATGTTTTTTCGCTATCCGTGGCTCTGCCCAGAAATAGAATGAAAATCTTCAAACTGCATCAAGATGAGATACAGCTATGCCCAAGAGCCAGTCCCGCAGAAGGGAATCAGGGAGAGCCACCCAGAGTGCTCGATTGTCTAGTAACGGATATACATCATATACCCCAGGCAGCACACACTCAAAACACAGTTGAACCACCCTGGAATAGAATAAAAATGGTTCCCACCCAGAAGGTATTCAGGTTCCAAGAGGACAGGCAACTAGGCCTCTGGATACCAGTTTTCAAGTGTTGCTTCTCAGGCAATTTAGAGGGGGGAAATAATCCTTCTTCTCCATAGTCCATCTGCAATACTGCAATGCCCGGGAAGTTCATTACCAAAAAAGGTTTCCTGTGCCAGAATTGAAAAGACACTGGATACAAAAGCGGCAGTTGATTTTTAACGATCAAAGCCATCTGCCATGAATAATTACACAGCGAGTAACCATATGAAAGAGGTTTCTCCCTCTGAGAAAATAGCCATTTGCTGAAGCCTTGGGATTTGCTAGCAACTCTTGTTAGGCAGAAGAGAAAGCTGCCTCAAATTTGCCCACAAAAGGAAAACCCCTGGCCAAGATCAGAAAATGAGCCATTCCAGACCTTATAACTCAAATGACTCAAATTGAGGTTTTTGTCATGCGAAAGCTTCAGTGCCAGGAGCCCTCCCACACTCTGCCCACCACTCCTCCTCCCTCCTACCCACAGATTGGGAGGGCGTGTGTCTGACTGGCTTTTCTTTCTCATCCATCTTGAAAGGTCAGTAATGCTAAGCAAACAAGTTCTAGAGCTGCACCCTAGCCGGAAATGAAGGAAGACCCTGGTACTTAGATCAGAGAAGTCAGAGGACAGCATGTAGGAGGAAGAGAGCTTGGCAGAATTGCCAAGGGAGAGAAAATGTCTCCTGCACATCCGTTCTTCTTCTTCTTTTTTTAAAATGATGATGTAAATTTTTAAAGAGCAATTTGACATTTCCCTCAGGGCAGCTTTAGATCACATAGACCCTACTTTTCCCTCCTTTCCTCTGAATCACAGTCACCTACCCTAACCCCCACACTTGGTTCTCATTCCCCCAGTCAGGACTACGGAGAAAACATACCACACAGATGGAAATAGATCTGAGTCTTGAGAGACCTCCATAGGAGAAGATTCCACAGCTTCTCTGGATGCAAAGGTATCATTGCTTAGCAAATCTCAGCTGGGGAATTCTTTCCTCTTGTCCTGTCCTCAGTGGGATGGGTAACTACTAACCAACTCCTCCTTCTAGACTGTGAGCCCACTGTTGGGTAGGGACCGTCTCTATATGTTGCCAACTTGTACTTCCCAAGCGCTTAGTACAGTGCTCTGCACACAGTAAGTGCTCAATAAATATGATTGAATGAATGAATGTCTGTGTGAGGGACCTGTGCATCTTTAAAGGCAATTATTATTGCCCCAAACCTGCTCTTCCCAGGCTGTAAAACCCCAGTAACCCACAAGAACTCATTCTTCATAATAAAATAAATTATAATGATTATAGTACTTGATAAGCGCTTACCATATTCCAAGAACTGTTCTAAGCACTGGTTAACCAGCTTGAACACAATCCCTCTCTCACATGGGAAAGACATATGAAGAGAGTCTAAACCATGCTGTTTTTGTACTCTCACATTACAGAGCAGCCCACTGGCAAGTGATTGGATTGGGTAACCAAACGCTTTGGAGCCTTTTCAGATCTATGGTTCTGACTGAAAATCAATGATTGAGATTCAAAATTGCTGTTTCCCCAAAATCACAGAGTTTATTGATGCTGACGTTTTCAGCTTCTAGGAGCCATCAGGAAATTGATTCCTACCTGGGTAATTCCCAGTGTCTTCTATAAGATTCCCTATTTATTGAACAGCATTTTTCCCTAAACCAAAGACACTTCCTGGTAGAACACGAGTATTAATGTAGGGGCAGCCACTCTGGTTTCCTTTAGGGAACTATTTTGTGCTCTGCAGTTAATCACAAAATGTCTCCTACTTGTCTGAGGAGTTAAAAGCCTTATTTAGTCTGTGTACACTGTTGGTGGCAAATATGATATTGTGTATTACACTCAAATCTTGCATATTCTTCACAGTATGCTGCACCCCTGTCTCCCAACTAGCTTGCTGCATTCCACGCCCAAGTGGGAACACAGCTGGAAGGGAGGAGAGCATATGAGAAGCACTTGCTCAAACCACTAACATTAAAATCAATTTCTTCTTGCAGTTTCCCACTGCCATAGTCTTTGTGATTTGTCCAAGGCTTGTCTAATACCTGCAGCTGGAGACATCAGCATAAGTAGCTTACTACTAGGGAGAGCTGGAGCATTTAGCCACACTTGGTTTTTCCTTTAGCATAGGTGTGTGTGGGGGGGGTGGTCAAATTTTTATTGGCCTCCCACGGGCAGAGTAATACACTAGCTTCAGAGCACCTTTCAGTGCCAACAAAAGATTTGGAAGCAGCATGGAAAGACCTAGGGACTGGAAGTCAGAAGACCTGGGTTCTAATCCCAGCTCTGCCAGCTGTCTTTTGTGTGACCCTTGGCACTTAATTTTTCTGCACTTCAGTTTCCTCAACTATAAAATAGGGATTGAATACCTGTTCGCCCTCCCGTCTAGACTTTGAACTCCATATTGGAAAAAGACTGTGACTGATAAATAATGGTGGTATTTGTTCAGCGCTTACAATGTGCCTGACACTGTACTAAGTGCTGAGTTGGACACAAGCAAATCAGTTTGGGCACAGTCCCTGCCCAACATGGGGCTCACAGTCTTAATCCCCATTTAACAGATGAGGTAAATGAGGCACAGAGAAGTGAAGCGACTTTCTCAAGGTCACACAGCAGACAAATGGCAGAGCCAGGATTACAATCCAAGTCCTTCTTACTCCCAAGTCCATGTTCTATCCACTAGGGCATTCCGCTTCTACAGTGCTTGGCATGTAATAAGCACTGAACAAATGCCACAATTATTATCATCATTACTCTGTTCCTAGATACTGCAGCTTTCCATGAGGAATCCACAAGAATCTGCAGTCATCTCTGAAGAGCCACAATGCTGATCAGAAACTGAATCCACTTGTATGCAAAACAATCCAACATCGAAGTTCAGTCTCTGTCTTGCTATGTAGCATTGCCTGTAGCCAGGGGGATTGACCAGATACCTTAAGAAGGTACCTTCCAAACTATTAGATTAGATTTCTCTTTTCTGGTCAGAGAGATATTCTCTAAAAAGACTATTTCAAGAATCGACATAAGAAAAAAAATATTATTTGAACAACCACCAATTTCTACCTGCAGTTCTAGATAGAACCATTTTAATAACTTATAAAATATTTTCCCAGCCCTTACCACATAGTTTCCTTCCTGAGAACTGTCTGGCTATACCTTTATCTGTTTACTAAATTCAATGGTGTGTGGTTATCACTTATTTCAGAAAGTGTGACTAGGGATTATAGACAGTAGACCTAAATATGTTCTTTTAGCCATTTTACATTATAAGGCTTCTTTCTATATCACCAGGCTGCAGAAAACCTGAATTCTTCTTGTAATGTCATAGGCTGGGCCATACTGCAAGTGCTAGTTTCTAACTGCAGGGTTGTTTCAGGCCTATGCTCCTGGAATCAGGAGAGCATTTGAATAGGAATGAATTCAAAGTACAGCCACTCTCAAGGCAAAAGAGAACCAAATTGCAGGCTGATCACTGGGGTCAATAAGTGGGGTTCAGCCTCTGTGCTTCTCAGGTGACTTTTTCAGCTCTACTCTCTCTCTGGGTTATCTCAAGTCCCTAATCCTGTTCAGCATCTGTCTTCCAGCCAGTCACCCCTGGCTGCGTATAGCCAAGCCATATCCATTCCTCCTAACCTCTGCTAGAGAGGTTGCTCTGACATGCAGTATTTTGCCTTCCCTCTAAACTCAGCACATCACAGTTCCTTACATGCTGATCAGCCCCTTTCTCCTTGTTCTTCAGGCCCAGTGTTAGTTGTGTTACATGAGAAGGAATCCATCCTTCTCATGTTGTGTTACATGAGAAGGAATCTGCTCCCAGTGACAACCTCTCACTGGGAGCAAAGATTTTAGGTGAAGGAAATGGGGGGTTGGATGTGCCAGGTGTTTCTGTGTGTGCTTGTGTGCGTAAGTGGGGGAAAATGAGGACTGGCAAGGACTAACAAGCCAGAAAGCCACCATTTGGGATCTTTTCATCCTCACTGTAAACTCTGGGGTCTCATGATATCTGGGATGAGTGAGGTTGAGGGTCCAATTCTAAAAGCAGTAGAAGCTACGGAGTGGGGCATCTCTGCAGCAGCATGACAGTGGAAAGAGCAGGAGCTTGGGAGTCAGAGGACCTGGGTTCTAATCCCGGATCTGCCACTTACCTGCTGTGTAACCTTAGGCAAGTCACTTATCTTCAGTTTCCTAATCTGTAAATGGAGATAAAATACGTGTTCTCCCTCTGAGCCCCATGTGGTACAGGTACTGTGTCCAATCTGACTACCTTAGATTTAGCACAGTGCTTGGATGATGATTATAGAATTACCAGACCCCCACAAACTCTTAGATGAAAGTCATGTTCAACCAGTTCTAAATTACCATCTGCCCAGTCTAGAAATTCACTGTTGGATCAAATAATGTTGGAACATTGTTTATCAAACTTTTTTGCTGCAATAGAAAGCAAAAAGGATGAGCAGAAAGTTAAAAGGCCTTGAGGTCCTGTGTCTCCCTCATAAACTGATGATGGGGAAGTGAAAACAGGGTGGAGATGGGAAGAAAGAAGGAAGGGGAAGAGGAGGCAGAAAAAGGACAAGATGAACAAATGACAGGAAAGAGGAGTTAGTGAGAGTCCCTTAAAGATAACATTACCTCAAGCAAAACATCATAGAGCTATAAACATAGGGTTAGGTGTCATCTACCCCAAATAACCCTAAAAATAGCTTTGATTTATGTAACACCTTTTATTTTAAGGATTCATAGGGTTTTCACTTATATATGACCATTCAGAGAAGCAGCAGGGCTCAGTGGAAAGAGCACAGGCTTTGGAGTCAGAGGTCATGGGTTCAAATTCTGGCTCCACCAACTGTCAGCTGTGTGACTTTGGGCAAGTCACTTAACTTCTCTGTGCCTCAGTTACCTTAACTGTAAAATGGGGATTAAAACTGTGAGCCCCTCATGGGACAACCTCATCACCTTGCAACCTCCCCAGGGCTTAGAACAGTGCCTTGTACATAGTAAGTGCTTAACAAATACCATCATTATTACTAATATTATTATTTGTCTTAACACTCCCTCTGAGAGGGAGAGAGGGGCAAATATTAATATCCTCATTTTAAAGTGGGAAAATTGAGATTCAGCCTTTGGTAGAAATGGAATTAAGACCTATGTCACCCAACTCCTGCTCCAGAGACTGCTGCCCACCAAGCCAAAACCCTCTTAGAAGCACCATTGATCTGTTCTAGTCATATTCCTCATGGCCATGGTTTCAGTTCCTTCCCTTAGAGATGAATATGGAGTAGCTCTATAGCAGTAGCATAGAATCAGTCAGAAAAAGGGCAGAGTGCATACTGGTAGCAATTCCAAGTCCAGAAAATGGTGCATCATAGCTGGACTGTGCTGGAGCTAATATGTGGAAAAGAGTTATTGTTTGGTTTTGTAGCTCGAGATATACGAGGCATACCCATGGTGGATGCAACTGAAAATACCAGTGCTCCAGGGCTATATAAAGTGTAATCATTAACATGCTTATCCAACACTTTCATCTTCAAAGCACTTCACTTGCACTAATTATTCCTCATATCACCCCCATGGGCTGGCATTCATTTTTGTACAGACGGAGAAACTGATGCATTAAGATGGAGTGACAGGGAGTCAGATTCAGCTCAGGAATCCCTGGCTCCCAGGCAGACCTAAGCTCAGACCTCTGACTGTCCTCTAAGACAAGTTCAACAGTTCTGTGGGCCAGTCACAAGGGAGGTGAGGGCAGCATGGACATCTATCTCCCGGGTTGAACACTGCACTGGAGGGACAGTGTAAAGACTGCTGGGTTCTGCTCTCACAGGTCCATATGTGGGCAGGCGGAGACCATAAGCTCACTCTAGGCAGGAAATGTGTCTGTTTATTATTATATTGTACCCTCACAAGCTCTTATTACAATGCTCCGCACACAGGAAGTGCTCAATAAGTGAGATGACTGACTGATGAGGGCCTTTAATATTAATCCACAGCTACTGCATCCGGGAGGACCCAGGGATCTTGGCAAACATGGAAGAAAAACACTGTTCAGGAAAATAAATCAGTCCACTGAAGTTTTGGTCTGAGTAGAGCCAGTCCAATCTTTTTAATAAGGTACACTGTGCATGAAGAGACCTGCATTTCAGCTCTGGTCCAGCATGAATTTTCAGTGTAGCAACTTATAGCCTTTGCAATGAATCTCACAAAGGACCAATTATATACCAAGAGGCTTTTTGCCCAATAATTCAGGGACATCAAATTCTAATAAAAATCTCAATAGCATCTTTCTTCCAAAAACCTCCCTTTCCTCACACAGTAACCATGATGGGGAGGAAAATGTCTAGAATTACAGCTTTGTTTTTGCAGGGGGGGAAACTGAGGTATGGGTACACCCAGAATCACATAATCCATGGTTCAAGCAGGATGAGCACCAACTATTCCTGGGTTTGATGCTGTCCTCAATTGGACAAGGCTGCTGCCTGGGGTGCCCAGAAAGAGAAATTGAATTTAGTCAAAGCTGGCAATGCAAGGTCAGGGTGGACAGCCTCAGCAATTAGCGAGGGCACTGGACTGGGGATTGAGCTCATCAGATGGCTCTGTTGACTATCCAGGCAGCTGATCCAGACAGCATATAACGCTGACCTGCTCAGATGAGGGTCAGTGCTGGTTCTAAGCTGGTGGGGTCAGTGATGAGGTCAGAGCCAGGAGGCAAGTTTGCTTTCCCCACTAACATTTCAGTGCTTTCTTCCATGACTGGAATAAAATCCTTAAAATATTTTTGGTCCCAAATCATAGGAGGAAGAAGGTAAAGAGTGATCACTGTCCAGCGGAAATTATCACCGAGGGAGAATGGAAGATGCCCAAAGGCCTGACAGCTTCTTCAACCTAGTATCCCATTGTGGCCTAGAGGAAAAGGTATGGCCTTGGGAGTCAAGGGACCTGATTTTTAATTTTGGCTCCTCTACCTGTCTACTGTATGACCTTGGGCAAGTCACTTAAATTCCCTGTGTCTCAGTTACTTCATCTGGCAAATAGGTATTAAATACCTGTCCTCAAATCATTTTTTAGGTTTAGAAACACTTCTTCACCAAGAGGGTCTGGGGCTGTATTGGGAAACAGATAATGTATGAGAGGGCAAAACTATTCTCAGAACCACTTTATAGTATTCATTTTCACCTGAGTCTCTTGGCAGTTGAGATGACTAATCCAGGGACCCATAGTCCAGGACTACTTTGAGTCCCAGCAATAACTGGGCCTTTGATCCCTGTCCCACCCTCATTTTCCAACTGGCTAGCAAGAAGACAGGGTTAGGGAGAGCATTTTGGAAGCTTGTTCCAGGCACTTCCCACCCCAGGGAACAAGTTCTGTCATTGTTTAAGTCCTGGCCTATCCTCAGCTTCTAATTGAGGTTGGGATTTGATCATTAATTCCTCTAAATGGCATCATCCAATTACCAAACTTTTCAAACAGAACCAAGTGTCTCCTGAAGTACAAGGGTCTTGTTCTCTAGAGCAATGGACAAAAGCAAACTTCACTCCCTACCTCCCTTAGTTTGCCACTTCAGCAGATCTGAACTGAGCAGACCATTTCCTCCCACTGTCAGGTGTCTGGATGGCACACAGCCACAAGAAGCCGTGGCAGGCAGCTATATGGGTCACCTGAACTCTCTGACCTGTTCCCTGTGGTTGCTGTTGCTCAAGAAGCCTAATCAACTGTGTGGCCACCAGTTTCCTATCGAGTCCTGACATCCTGTTTCCTGTTCTTCCTGCCCCTTAGGATGTGCGCCCCATGTGGGAGAGCGATTGTGTCCCACCTGATTATCTTGTGCCTGCCTCAGCTCCCAGTACAGTAATCAGCACACAGTAAGTGCTTAATAAGTACCGCAATTATTATTATTAAGAAAGGCAGTACCGGAACTTATGCCTGGGTGCTGTGCAGAACCACTCAGTTGGGACCTGTTTATTTAGCCATATTGCAATGACAATATATGCCATCTTTATCCCAAAGCGTGAAAACCTTAAGCCCCTTCCACTTATGTCTCGGGGCAGGGTACTTACCACCACAATAGTCTGGGACAGTTATCTGTCACTTCTCACTTGAGAAGCAGCGTGGCTCAGCAGCAAGAGCACAGGCTTGGGAGTCAAAGGTCATGGGTTTTAATCCTGGCTCCTCCACATGTCTGCTGTGTGACCTTGGGCAAGTCACTTAACTTCTCTGAGCCTCAGTTCCCTCATCTGTAAAATGGGGATTAAGACTGTGAGCCCCACGTGGGACAACCTGATCACCTTGTATTCCCCCCAGCGCTTAGAACAGTGCTTCACACATAGTAAGCACTTAACAAATGCCATCATTATTATTCTCAGTTTAATGCACTCTTCACAGGACACACAAACACTCATCCCAGGGGTCCTGGGCTCCAGCCTCACAGTGGTTCTCTGGTAGCTGTCACTTCACCTTCCCCTCCTCCCACCTCTTCCTCCTTTCTCCACTAATTTGCGCGAGGCCCTCTGTGGAAAAGCACTGGGGTTTCCCCATTGTGTCACATCCTCTTCTCCTTCCTCAGGTGGCTAATTTCTCAACTGAAAGAGCCCGAAAGAAATTCCCTTATGTTTAAGTGGATTGTAATGCTGAAAGGTACCAAACCTATTGGCAGTTAATGTGGTGCTATCTGGAACTGTTCCATGGTGGGAAAGTTCAAACCTTACTTATATTTCTATGGGCCTCTGCAACACTTGATGAGACATCTTGTGATAACAGACACACTAGCCTCAGTGCTTTCCCTCTCAGCCAGACACAGAAAGAGCAAAGATGTCCTAAAACCTTAAAACTGATCTGAAGCCCAGGTTCTGGAGATGAAGGTTAGAAAGGGCTCCAGTTCATGTGCTAGGATGGTGGAGTGGCCTGCTCCTATCTCAGAATGGTGTCTCTTCTGAGCCAAGACTCTGATCATTGAAAGTCAGAGTATGTGGGTTCTAATCCCTGCTCTGCCACTTGTCTGCTGTGTGACCTTGGGCAAGTCACTTAACTTCTCTGTCCTCAGTTACCTCGTCTGTAAAATGGGAATTAAAAGTGTGAGCCCCACGTGGGACATGATCACCCTGTATCCACCCCAGTGCTTAGAACACTGCTTGGCACATACAGCTTAACAAATACCATTATTATTATTATTATTATTATTATTATTATTGTTATTATTATTATTATCCGCTTGCCTACACTGTGACTTTGGGCAAGTCACTTAACTTCTTTGTCACTTAACCCAGATCCCTGATCTGTAAAATGGGGATTAAATACTTGTTCTCCCTCCACCTTAGACTGTGACTCTCATATGTGATAGTGACTGTGTCTGATCTGATTATCTTGTACCTATCCTAGCACTTAGTATAGTGTTGGCACCTAGTAAGTGCTTAACAAATGCCATCATTATTATTAAAGCAATATGAAAATGTTTGTCAAACTCCTTCCCCTGTGACTAATGCTATTGCAAATGTACTGCCCTGTTATAGACAGGTAAATAAACTATGCTAGATAGCAAGGAAAGTTGATAACTATCACCTTTTTCCCTTCCTTTCAGTTCTAGAATTCCATTCTCTCTCCATCCATCATACAAGAAAAAGAACAAACAGAACAGCCTTGGATTCTTCAGAGTAAAGTGTCTCAGCAAGAGAGAAGAGCCATGATCAATCAATCAATCCATAGCATTTATTGAGCACCTCCTATGGGCAGGATATTACTGAGTATACTGAGTATAATTACTGAGTGCTTGGGAAGGCACAATAGAAGTAATAGACATGATTCCTACCATCAAGAAGCTTACAGTCTAGTGGGGGAGCAAATTAGAGAAGCAGTGTGGCTTAGTGAAAAAAGTGCGGGCTTAGGAGTCAGAGGACATGGGTTCTAATTCTGGCTCTGCCACTTGTCTGCTGGGTGACCTTGGGAAAGCCACTTAACTTCTCTGTGCCTCAGTTACCTCATCTGTAAAATAGGGATTTAGACTGTGAGCTCCACGTGGGACAATCTAATAACCTTGTATCTACCCAATGTTTAGAACAGTGCTTGGCACATAGTAAAAGCTTAACAAATACCATTATTATTATTATTATTATTATTATTATCTCTCTGATCTCCCATCCTCGTGTCTCTCTCCACTTCAATCCATACTTCATGCTGCTGCCCGGATTATCTTTGTCCAGAAACGCTCTGGACATATTACTCCCCTCCTCAAAAACCTCCAATGGCTACCGATCAATCTGCGCATCAAGCAGAAACTACTCACCCTGGGCTTCAAGGCTGTCCATCACCTCGCCCCCTCCTACCTCACCTCCCTTCTCTCCTTCTACTGCCCAGCCCGCACCCTCCGCTCCTCCACCACTAATCTCCTCACTGTACCTCGCTCTCGCCTGTCCCGCCATCGACCCCCGGCCCACGTCATCCCCCGGGCCTGGAATGCCCTCCCTCTGCCCATCCGCCAAGCTAGCTCTCTTCCTCCCTTCAAGGCCCTGCTGAGAGCTCACCTCCTCCAGGAGGCCTTCCCAGACTGAGCCCCTTCTTTCCTCTCCCCCTCGCCCCCCTCTCCATCCCCCCGTCTTACCTCCTTCCCTTCCCCACAGCACCTGTATATATGTATATATGGTTGTACATATTTATTACTCTATTTATTTATTTATTTATTTTACTTGTACATTTCTATCCTACTTATTTTATTTTGTTGGTATGTTTGGTTCTGTTCTCTGTCTCCCACTTTTAGACTGTGAGCCCACTGTTGGGTAGGGACTGTCTCTATGTGATGCCAATTTGTACTTCCCAAGCGCTTAGTACAGTGCTCTGCACATAGTAAGCGCTCAATAAATATGATTGATTGATTGATTGATTGATATGTATATATATTTGTACATATTTATTACTCTATTTATTTATTTATTTATTTTACTTGTACATATCTATCCTATTTATTTTATTTTGTTAGTATGTTTGGTTTTGTTCTCTGTCTCCCCCTTTCAGACTGCAAGCCCACTGTTGGGTAGGGACTGTCTCTATATGTTGCCAATTTGTACTCCCCAAGCGCTTAGTACAGTGCTCTGCACATAGTAAGTGCTCAATAAATACGATTGATTGATTGATTGATTGATTGATTATTATTATTAGAAACAGGAGGAAGCACTAGAATATGCATGATATGTACATATATAATAATAATAATAATGGCATTTATTAAGTACTTACTATGTGCAAAGCACTGTTCTAAGCACTGGGGAGGTTACAAAGAGATCAGGTTGTCCCATGGGGGGCTCACAGTCTTAATCCCTATTTTCCAGATGAGGGAACTGAGGTGCAGAGAAGTTAAGTGACTTGCCCAAAGTCACACGGCTGACAAGTGGTGGAGCCGGGATCCGAACCCATGACCCCTGACTCCAAAGCCTGGACTCTTTCCACTGAGCCACACTGCTTTTCTACTGTGGGAAGTTGCACTAAGGTGGCACAGAAGTGCTTAGGTGGCATGAGAGTGCTGAGGTGGCACTAGGGGGATAGTAAATGGGGAGATTAGAAATTTATCAGGGTAGACCTCCTTGAGGAGATATGAGTTCTGAAGGGCTCTGAAGCTGGGGAAAACAGTGGTCTGTTGGATATGAAGAGGGCAGAAGTTTCAGACAAAAGGGAGAGCAGGAGCAAGTGGGGGGCAGTAAGTCAGTTAGTTAAGAACAAGGAGAGCAAGCTGGGGTGTGTGAGAAAAGAGAGTGGATAAGCAGGAGGGAGAGAGCTGATAGGGAGTTACTGCTTGATGCAGAAAGGAATGACTAGCCATTAGAGGGTTTTTAAAAAGAGGAGAGACCTAGGCAGAATGATGTTTTAGAAAAATGAGCCAGGCAGCAGAGGGAAGTATAGATTGAAGAAGGAAGAGACTGGAGGATGATTTACTAGCAGGACAGGACATTATAAATGCCTGGACTCATCATGGGGGCCATTTAAATGGAAAGAAAGGGGGAAATCCTAGAAGAATCCCTGACAAGCTTTGAATGTGGTGATTAAAAGAGATGGAGGAATCAAGGATAGTGCCACAGTTATGATCTTAAGAGATGGGGAGAATAGGGGTGATGTCAACTAGATGGCTTAGTAAGTTGAAGGAGAGGATTTAGGAGAGAATATAAGAAGTTAACTTTTGGACATATTGAACTTGAGGTATCGGGGGGGGGGGCGGGGGGGGGGGATGTCCTTCATGTAGCTATGTCCTAGAGGGAGGAAGAAATGTGAGATTGCAGAGAAGAGAGGTCAGGGCTAGCATGGAACGTTTGGAAGTCAGTGGCATTCAGGCGGGAGTTGAAACTGTGGAAGCAGATGAGCTCCCCAAAAGAACGTGTGTCCAGTGAGAAGTGAAAGACTCAATAAAGCGTTGAGGGATGCCTGCAATTAGGTAGTAGGAGGCAGAGCAAGATCCAGAGATAGCTTCTGAGAAGACTCAATCAGAGAGGTAAGAGGAGAACCAGAAGAGAACAGTGTCAGGAAAGTCAAAATAAGATAATATTTCAAGGAGAAAGAAGTATCTGACAGTACTGAGGGAGGTTGAGAGGTTGAGGAGGATGGGACAAAGTCCATTAGATTTGGCACAATCATTGGAAGTCATTGGTGACCTTGGAGAGAGTATAGAAATGTGCAGAAATCAGACTGTAGTGAGTTGAGCAGGGAGTTTGCGGAGAGAAAAAGGAAGCAGCCAGAGTATACAGCCTGTTCCAGGAATTCGGAAGAGGGAAATAGGGTAATAGCTGAATGGTGCAGTGGGATCCAGAGAAAGTTGTTTTAGGATAGGGAAGACATAGGCATGTCTGAAGGCAGAGGGGAAGGAGCCATCAGAGACTGAGAGGTTGAAGAGCGCAGCCAGGAAGGTAAGAAGTGAGCATGCAAGTGTTTTAAGATGTGAAAAGATAGAGTTAAAGGCACATATGCAGAGGTGGTAGGTTTTGAAAGTAGGTGGGTGATTGAGATTGAGATTTATCCTCTTGAGAAAGGCCAAGAAGGGTGCAAGAATGTATGTGGAGGTGGGAGGGGGCTGAGGAGAAAAGATGGACACTTTGTCGCATTCACTCCAGATGGCTCCAATTGTGCAAACAAAATAGTTGGCAAGATCACTAGGGGTGAGTGGGGAGGTAGGGCCAATGGAAGCTTTACAAGGGAGTTAAAAGGCTAGATTAATTGAATGGGGGAAAGGGGCATGGGAGTGGATAAAGAGAAAAAGTAACGTTGCCAGGCAGGTGATAGGATAGAAGGATAACAAGTAAGGAAGAATTTACCAGTGTCCAGAGTTGGCCTGGCACCTGCATTTCTGCCAAGAGTGTGCTCTATCTGTGGTATAAGCACAGAGCAGAGGAAGTATACTGAGGGGTGGTCCAGGGCTGGGAGGTGGTGGGGGCGGGGAGGTGGGTGGTTCATGTCCTACGGAGTGACAGAGGGTGAGGGAATTGAGTTCACTGGAGAGGGTGGTTCTGAGAGTGTGGACTGGTGGATCAAGAGAGGGGACCATGGTGATCAAACTGCGCATGATGGTCTGTGATAATGGAAGGGGGCGGTAGGTCGCTATGTGGGGATAAGACAGTTTTAAGGGGAAGTGGTTATGGGAGAGGAGGCAGGTCTTGAGATGGTGGTTGGAAAGTAGTAATTCAGAGTTGCTGAGTCTAGAAATTGGACAGTAATGTGGAAATCCAGTGAGTGTCTAACCTGGTGAGTGGGCAAGATGGGATGAAGTGAAGTTATAAAAAGGAAGAGGACATCAGGAATTTCCACACAGATAGTGAAATTCTAAAGGATCAGTGTAGGGGAGGAGAAGGAGAGAAGGGAGGTGAGAAATACCTTTTCATGTTGGTCTAAATTAAAGAGAAAACTCCCAGAGGAAAAGAGATAATAGTAATTTAGGTCTTTGAGTCAGTGGCAAGAGCAGGGAGGGAAAACACTGTGAAAGGAAAGGGAGAGAGAGATAATAATAAATTAAAAAAAAGATAATGGGAGGCAAGGGAGGTAGCTGACACTTACCATGTCTTACCAAAGACTCATTTCTACTCTGCAGTTTGCAAAGAGTAATAAATGATAAAAATAACTCAAGCACTGAAGTGTAATCTAATTATCTCTTTCTCTTCTGGAGTCTTGCAATTAGCCCTCTGCTTTTTTGAGAGTAAACTGGAACGTAAAGTGCTAAAGACAGGAGGGTTGTACAGGTCATGTCTGGTGAATCACCCCTCCATGTGACTCATCCATTTGCCCACCTGTCTGAGTGGTAGCGAGTGCAAAAATACAGACCAGAACTGCACGCACATAGGCCCCGAGCTGGGGCTTATTGACCTCCACTTCATTCTATGACCTTGGGAAAGAGACTCTGAGACACAGATAGAAACAAAATCTTGGGGATAGACCTCCCTTTGCAGCCTTCAATTTCATCATTTCCCTACCTGATCTCCAGGCCTCAAACAGTCCTGGAACATTAAAGACAGTCTACGATGAAGGCAAGAAGCCGAGCTGAAAGTGACTAGGCTGCCACCAGGGTCAATTTTAGGATTTGCTATGATAGAGCTTAATATTATTGTTATTAATAATAATAATAATAATAGCATTTATTAACCACTCACTATGTTTTGAGCATTGTTCCAAGCACTGGGATAAATACAAGTTTATCAGGTTGGTCACCATCCCTGTCCCACATGGGGCTCACAGTCTAAGTAGGAGGGGGAACAAAACTGTGAGCCTGATGTTGGGTAGGAATTGTCTCTATCTGTTGCCGAATTGTACTTTCCAAGCACTTAGTACCGTGCTCTGCACACAGTAAGCACTCAATAAATACAATTGAATGAATGAAAGTATTTAATCTCCATCTTACAAATGAGGAAACTGAGGCACAGAGAAGTTGAGTGACTTGGCCAAACTCACACAGCAAGTATGTGGTAGAGACAGAATTAGAACCCGGGTCCTCTGACTCCAAGCCTCGGGATCTTTCCACTAGGCAATTCAGTTTAGGGGAACCACAGATCACAGCAGGATTTTCTCCTCAGAATCAGGTGTCTGCCCTGTCATTTTCTCTTCCCTTTGCACCAAAATATAGCTGGCATCAGAGGCCTGCTCAGACTGGAACCTGGTAGGGAGATATTTTACGCTCACACTAATGTATCAGGAAGAGAACGTCAATTGCTTCTAGCAAAGGCATTGATATCTCAGTTGACTTTACTGGCCTTTCAGTTGCAAGCATTACGGTAATGATTTGTTCTCACAGAAAAATAAACAAATAAAGTGGTGTGTCTCTTTACGGTAGCAGGACCCTCAAGATGAATTCCCCCAGGTCTTTATTATTTCCACGTTGAGGGGATGCTTTCTTCCTGTCCCAGCGTGGGTGTTGGCTTAACAACCCAGTCTGCATTACCACACTCCCTCATCGGTTTTGATTCCTGCCTTTCTCCATCTGGGGCCATAGAATGCTGACAACCAGCTAAGGATCATCAGCTCTGCTGCATTAAGAAATATAATATATGGTGGCGGTGTGCTAGGGAGTCGGAGGTAGGTTCAGAGGAGTGGGGAAAGGATTTCTGTGCCAGTCCGGGAAATGACTGGACATCCCTCATACCTCTGAGCTAGGGAAAACTAGCTCCCTGAATTACACCTCCTCCCCACCCCTGCATGAGACTTTCATTTCCCATAAATGTTTCTAATGGCTGATGGAAAAACAGAATTCAGTGACAATGCAGTCTCTTGTGAGTACCACCCCCACCAACCGATTCAAGCTGCAACACAAAGAAAACAGAGTGTTGGGCCACATCGTTAGTCCAATCCAGAGAAATGAGCAAGGCATTTCCTCCGGGTGGTATAAGATCTCTTCATGAAACTAATCCTCTGACTGGCACCTCTTTTTTTTTTTAATGTTGATTCATTGACCAGCTATGTATCCCTTTCGGCCCTGAAAGGAAAGAGTCACTGGGGTGGGGTCAGTAAGAAGAGGCATTGGGGAAATAGTGGCAGCTGCTACTGCATTACAGTTGGTACTCCAACGGAGGAGACTGTTTGTGGTTTGGAAGGAAAAGAAATTATACCTGCGTAGATCTCCTCCTCCTAGTTATGGAGACAGTGTCAATCACTCAGAGTCTACCTCTTTCAGTGAGGTGACAGAACAGCTTGTTTATAGCTCCAACACCTCTGAAAAGTGACTACTCCTCTGCATGGAAAACCAATGATCTTTGCATAGGAGCAGAATTAAAACACTTCACCTGTAGAGTCACAAACTGGGATTAAATTGGAATCTCTGACATTTAAAGAGAAAACCTTGAAGTAAAACTCTCTGGTCCCTTTAGGGATTAAAGAGAGGATTAGTGGATTACCCTCTCTGGTGGCACCTGGCAATCTAATGAACCTTTAATGTCTTCAAGCAACTCCACCACAAAACATGGGATATTCCCAAGCAGTCCTTGAAATCAATAATGGAGGAGGCATTGGAAGCATTGGAGAAGGAGTGTGGCTTATGGGCCTGGGAGTCAGAAGGACCTGGGTTCCAATCCACCATTCATCTGCTGTGTGACCTTGGTCAAGACGCTTAACTTCCCTGTGCCTCAGTTACCTTATCTGTAAAATGGGGATTGAGTTTGAGCCCCATGTGGGAAAGGGACTGTGTCCAGCTTGATTGACTTGTACCTATCCCAGTGCTTAGAATACTTTGACACATAGTAAACACTTAACAAGTACCATAGCTTTTATTATTCATGTCATCCTCCTAACCAGCCCTTCAGACCCATCAATATTTGCAATTTTCGCACCCATAAAGTGCATCTTGAATTCAGATGAGCTTTTTTAAGTGTCATTTCTCAAGAGCTCGGAAAATCCACGTTAGCCACAGTGCCATGTCCAAAAACTACAGTTCTCCCTCCAGATAGGTAATGAGTGGGAGAGTTCCCCAATGCTCCAAGCCCAACCTACCCCGGTTCCTGGTAGGCTACCTCCAATTTGCTCTGGAGGGTGAAATTAGTCACCACAGGCACTCAACCCTGATTCTTCTGAATTCGTCTAACAGATGGATCAATACAAAGGAATATTTTATCAAATTTCCACTCTTTCCACTAACAAAAAGGGCTAATCAAAAATCCAGGGAGGTTTTGCCTGATTTAAGTCTTGCTCATTGTTTAATTATGGAATCAACCCTTCATTTCTCAGACTCGGTTATCAATGTCTTGGATGACTTTAAATTCAGTTTATCCTCCTGAACAAAAGTCAAAATACAGCAAGAACTCTCTTGCACCCATCCTAGTGGGGCTGCTGATGTTGGATTTAACCCTACTTTTCTACAATTTATAGCATACTTGCTCCTGAAGATGCTATCTAAATTGTCTAATCGATGAAGGATAGTAGCTAAGTGAAGCCATCTGTTTTGAGTAGCCAGCCTGGGCTTTGAGTTACTTTATGAGGCAGAAGGAACACTGGGAAGAGAAGTCAGCTTCAAGGGTTTAACCTGCAAAGGTTTGCACCAAATTTCATATCTTTAACATTCAATTCTAGGCTGAGCTGAATCCTCAGAATTCAAGGTTAGACTTTTAAGAATCACAGGTCTGGTTGTCTCATTGGAATATACAAGTACCAGTCTTTAGGGAGTTTATGCTCTTCCATGACTAACTAGAAAATGGTTCCAAAGAGCTACACCAAGATTACAGTCCCTCCTGGCATCATCCATTATTGAACGCTTACTGAATGCAGAGCAATGTACTAAGCAGATAATGGGGAATCCCAGGGTTTCTCACCACTCCAAGATTTTATTAGCAAATACCTCTTCCCCAAAAGCTGACCGCATTTCCTCAACATGATTACCAACTGAATTGCACTCTCCTAAACACTAAATCCAGTGTTCTACACCATATAAGCACTCAATAAATGATTGATTAATGATTACACATACACCAAAAATAGGAAGATAGTGTCCAAACCTCACATTCTGTGATCCTCCAGTACCATTTAAACCATATTCCCATCCTCTTGTTGGGTGCCACTTGCCTGTTTTTTAAGTCCCTTGTCAGTGTATACAGCTCTTCCTCTGTGTACCAGTCAACATGTTCCTTCTCCTATCTTTGCCAGCCACTTCACCCTAGCATCTCATTTTTTCCTTTAGCAAATGATGAGCTCTCCTATCCCCTAATGCTTCATTTTCCTGTCTCTGAGACAAACTCCTTGCCTACTGCACCAGAACCTTCAACCAGTTCTTGAAGTTACTTTTTCTTCCTCCTCCACCAGCATGAACTTTCATGGGCCCTCAGTGACTTGCTTGACTAGACTGTCTGCAGTGTCTCCTCCAAGACCACAGCCATCGAATGTCCAACCACTTTACAAACCTTTAAAAGCCACAGCCTGGGCTTTCTGCTGACTCTCCACACCACTGCCCTGAAGGGATTGTAAGTATCATAAACTATAAAGTCCCACTGATGAGTGGGAATTCTGCCAGGCAGGGGGCATTGTTTTATATGTTCAATTCTTCTATATCCTGTTTAGCAGATCCCAAGCCTTCTGTAAATATTTGTGGCTCATGATAAAAAATAATTGGAATATGTGCCTCAAAATACCCTAAGAGTTTCAATACTTCACTAAGCCTAAGCCTCTGAACTTACCTGTGAGGCATGTAAGAAACTTAACACGTTGTCTCCTAACTGAGTTAGATTACAGGAGACTTTCTCGGCGGCAAAACTGATAATAAAAATAAAAGAGATAATCCTAGAGTAACCATAGACTGTGCTGTTTTAATGACGCTTTTGGCATTGCATTAAAGGCGGCTTAATTTAGCAAGCGATAAGAAAATCAACTATAATCATCTGTACCTCTCTAGACAAAGAAACTCAAAGCGTAAAGTCCAGCCCCACCTCAAATACCTCACACATGCCCGCTGCCTCTTCTCCTGGAGAGAACTGCATTATTTCTGATCTGGATTTTAATGCAGAGTTCATAGTTTGGGTGCCGGGAGAAGGCTTCCCATCTTATGATTTCCCAGCATGCTAATACATACAAGTCACCGGTCTTTCTTCCCACCCTTCTGCATTTCCACGGAGCCATCGCCAAAGGCTGCATTGCTCCAGTACACAGAGATACACACGGAGGCTAGGACAACACTGAGAGAGGATTTTGTTGGACTCCCACAAACTGGAAAAAATAAGGCAGCAAGGGAAATGGCAACTTAATTGATTCCCCCTGCCATCATTTCCCCAGGCAATGTGTATCACAGTGGAATCCTGTGGACGGTAGCAGAGCTCTTTATCCACAGCCCCACTGTGATGCCACCATGTCCAGCCCTAGCTATAGTCTAGTGGACTGGGGCAGGAGGTTTTTGCTCTATCTGAGACTTTTTTTTCTGGAAATTGTTTACTCTGGCATGCTTAGGAAAGAATGTTGGTATTGTTCACACCTGCCAAACTGCTTCAACTCCCCTATCTAAACTACCCCAAGAGGACAAATACAGAGTGGGCAGAAAGGCTGATCCGTGGGTTTAAACATTCCCAAACTCAATGTTCTTGCTGGGTACCCCAGACCTGGGGGGATGGCTTTCTACTTCAGCCTGGGCAGATCTAAGTTCACAGTCCTCTTGGCCATGTGGCCACACTCTGCAAAGGGAAATCAAGACATTCCGAACTGTCTCTATTACAGTGATCATTCTGAAACTGAAATGAACAAGTCATATCCACTAACAAATCTAAAGCAGATGGGCTGAAAACTCAGCTCAGCTCTCAGGAACTGACTTTAGCACTCCATTTCAAGTTCATGTTCTGCCTCTGAAGCCCAGTGCACTTCATAACACTTTTCTTTATGGCAGGAAAACTGGTCTGGGGCTTACTATGCCTTCTTTGTCTGAAAGTTGCTCACAAAGGCTGAAACTTCAGGCAGAGACAAATGCTAGTGAAGCAAGGAAACTAGTGAACTCTCACAAACTGCCAGGCTAGCGACGGCAGCAGCAAGCAACAGCTGTTCCTGAAAACGGCACAAATTTAGCAAACATCTGAGTTTTCATTCATAATCCACTTACCTATCTGGGCTAGAGTCAGCTTCACCAAGCATAATCCCAAAGTTGCACACCAGAAAAAGTTGGCCATTGTCTTCTGCTGGGTTTAATGTGCAAACCAAAAGTGTCCTGGAGCTTTTTAGACAAAGGAAAGTTCCAACTCTGGTGGGTCCTGCAATGAGGGAGCCTCTGAAGTTTGCTGCAGTTTTTATTCTGATTCAAATGATTTGAAGGAGTGACATAACAGGGAGGGCGGCTGTATCTAAAGTCACACCCATATTGCAACTAAATGATTGAACCAACAGACGAGCAGCTCTGACTAAGCAGCCAGAACAGAGCTTTAAAGAGGTAACAACTCTCTTTGAGTTTTTTTCTTTCTTTTTTTTTAAAGTGTAATGAGATTTTAAATCAGGGTTTCTTTTGTGGAAAAACAGATGCAGAGTTCCCATAAATTTGCTGGGAGAAAAATCTGTCTTTCTTAACAGTGCCTTTGGATAGAACAAAGTGAAACAATTCATGTTAGACAGATTTAGAAGCCAGAGGATTGGGATTTGAGAAATTTCTCCCCTTAACTGTCTACTCCCTCCTTCCCCTACTCTCCCACAAAAGTTCCTCTATTATGGAAGATCACATTTTTCCCCCTTTGACTTTTGATTTTCAAAGAGATTTGAAGTGCAATGAAAGTTCCTGAGGCAACAATTCCAGAGTCCAGATACTCTTTGGGCATCAACGGTGCCAGTCGTCCCCACCCTGTTCAGTTGCGGGGGTGGGAGTGCAGCATGCATGGCTCTATCCACTTCTCTCAGGAAAGTTAAAGTTCAATCACACAGCCCTCAGTGAGTATTGGATCCCAGAGACAATCAGCTCTGACTGAAATTTTCATTTTTAGGGAGGATTGTTTTTCCAGTGTGATATGGCAACCTTTTCAATAATGTGTCTGTCAGTCAACAACATTTACTACATATGCAATGTAGGCAAAACATTGTACTAGGAACCCATACAGTGAGACTGAAGAAGAATTCTACCAGCTGGAAGGTAACGAGCTCTCATAAAACATGCTGTAGCTAGAGCTGGGAGTATTAATATCCTTCATTATTCTGCATTATCTAGCACATTTAATGATCACAATTTGGAATTTTGAAGGAATGAATTAAAGAATTAGGCTGTTGTATCTGCACACTTCCCAAGGTCCTGGAGAAATAGTTTAGTTTAACTATCCCTCAGGGCATCCAAAGGAGGAGACTCACCAAATCAAAGCCAGCAGGTCACTTACCTTCTCTGTGCCTCAGTTCCCTCATCTGATATGAAGATTAAGACTGTAAACCCTAGGTGGGACAGGGACTGTTTCCGACCCTATTACCTCATATCTACCCCAGAACTTAGAACAGTGCCTGGTACATAGCAGGCACTTAACAAATACCATAATAATTATTATTAGTATTATTATCAACATGGCAAACTTCTGACTCTCATTCTGTCACTAACCACTACCCCACACTGCCCCTCCCTCATATCACCTCATTCTTTTTTTATCACTTTGTTCCCTACCTGCTCCTAAGATAGCTCATTTCTCTGAGTTGATTCAAAAGAATGTTTCTCTCCCTTTTTAAATCATCAGTCATATTTATTGAGCATTTATTGTGTGCAGAGCGCTGTACTAAGCACTTGGGAGACTACAATATAACAATATAACAGACACATTCCCTTCCCACAATAAGCTTACAGTCTAGATGAATTTTTTTTCCTGACCCCTGAGGTAATTTGAACACCCTGCCTTCTAATGTGGACTCAGACACACTAACGTTGCACCACGAGACTTGATATGGAAATTTTGCCATAGTCTTTTTTGGATGGAGATGTGATAAAGGTCCTTGAGGATTGTGAGAACCCTTGGCATAGAGGAGAAAGGGGAAAGTAAGTGACTATGGATTGGAAAAATTTAATGAACCTTTGAAACTGAAACTGGGCTTTCTGGTGCCTGAGGGTTGTTTTTTTTTTTTGCTGGGGAGAGGGTTTTACGGTGTATTTAAGTACCTATTATTTGCCAGGCATGGTATTAAATGCTGGGTAGATACAAGCTAATCGGTTGGAATAGTCCATGTCCTATGTGGGGCTCACAGTCTTAGTCCCCATTCTACAGATGAGGTAACTGAGGAACAGAGAATTTAAATGACTTACCCAAGGTCACACCATAGACAAGTAGAGGAGCTAGAACTAGAATCCAGGTCCTCTGACTCCCAGCCCCATGCACTTTCCACTAGGGCCACACTCCTTCTTTTTGTGTGAGGGTTTCTCCTCACACACTGGTTTAGCTAGTGAATTTACTACCTGTTGGAGATGAACTTGGAAGAGAACTCAAGAAGGCAACTCCCAGAAGCAAGAAACTTCTCCCAGCCTTCACTCATTCTGCAACAACCCCTAAAATCACGTTAGGAATTTTCTAGGTTTCCAATATTTTCATCTTCAAGTTGACTTTTGGGGGGAAATTATTCAACATGAGCTTTATTTGGTCAATAAAAACAATACTAAATTGGCACTGAAGTTAAGGTCTACTTTTATCTGAACATTTTTCAAAAGGTCGATCTCAAATAATTGTTAATTTCAAAATACTGCTGAGGCAATCATTACTCTCTGCTTTTTTCCCTGATAAATTTCTTCATGTACCAAGAGGTTAATGATTTTACTCAGAGTTATTCACCAAAAGAGTGGTAGAGATGGGATTTTGAGGACTTTGTTCTTCCTGGATCAGGAGCCGAAAATAAGTGTCTGTTCACTGGGAAACTCAACCAATCAGTTGGTTCCCTCAGGGGAATTGAAATTTTCAGGTTAATCCACCTTACTGACACCAGACTTGTGAACAGGGAAAAGGGAGCAAGTTAAATTGAATTCAGACTGGAAAAATCCACTGTTAATTTGCAGGAGTAGTTTAGGAGGAATGAAAGATCCAAGCACTTGGATATTAAACATATTTAGTATGTATTACATTTTGTTGTGTAATGTGCACCATCAAGAAAAATACTTGTCATATTTTTCATGACCCTTGTGACAGTTACACACACTTCTAATGCTACATGCCCAGGTAGCCCCAGGCTCCATTCCAAAGTCCTTGATTATTTACAGCCAGGCTAAGGTCAATTTGGGGGATCCATTTTAGAATACCCCAAGATTGACCCAGAAGTTTGCAGCCACTCTCCTGTAACTCTCATATTAGGAGCCCTCATAAGACATGAGAAGCCTCCAGAGTTCAGCTAGCCGGTCCAGAATCCTAAGAGCTACCCACCGAAGCTGAAGGAATGACAAAAAGACCCAATCCTCTGTGAGGGAGACTACCTGACATCCTCTTCTTCCCTTCCAAATCTTCACCTTCACCTAACTATAACATGACAATTGACAACACTATCAGCCTCCCTTGGAGAAGCAGCATGGGTAAGTGGAAAGAGCCCGGGCTTGGAAGTCAGAGGTCGTGGGTTCTAATCCCAGCTCCGCCACTTGTCTGCTGTGTGACCTTAGGCCAGCCACTTAACTTCTCTGATCCTCAGTTACATCATCTGTAAAATGGGGACTAAGACTGTGAGCCCCATGTGGGACAACATGATTACCTTGTATCTACCCCAGTGCTTTGAATAGTAAGCTCTTAACAAATACCATAATAATAATTATTGTTATTGTCTCTCAAGCACATAACTCCTCCCTTGACTCATCCCCCTCTTTCAACTCCTATATTTAGTCTATCAACAAATCTTGACAGTTATTCCTCCACAAAACATCCAGAATGCACCTCCTCCTGTCCATCTAAACCACCATCACACTGGTGTAGCCACTTATCTGGCTTAACTATAACATCAGCAGATCTCCCAGCCCTTAGTCTCTCCACTCTCTAATTTATACTTTACTGCCAAGATCACTTTTCTAAAAAGACATTCTGCACACTTCTCTCCACTCCTCAAAAACCTCTAATGATTGCCCCAAAACCTCTAATGATTGCCCATTCCTCTCCACCCAAAGCAGAAACTGCAGACGATTGGCTTTAAGGAACTCATTCAGTTCTCTCCCTCCTACTTATCCAGGTTCCTCTCCCACTTCACTCCTGCTTACACTCTTCATTCCCTTAAGTTATCCTATTCACTGAGCCTCATTCTCATCTCTCCCACTAATGATTTCTTGCTCACACACCCTCTCCTACCTGGGATTCTCTTCTCCTTAACATGTCAGACAACTCCTCTGCTCAGTTTAAATGAACGTCTGAAATCACACCTCCTCCAGGAAGTCTTCCCTCATTATTATTATTATGACGGCCTTTGTTAAGCAGTTGCTATGTGTCAGGCACTGTAGTAAGTGCTGGGATAGATACAAGTGACTTGGGTTGGACACAGTCCCTTTCCCACATGGGGTTCACAGTTTTAAACCCCAATTTACAGGTGAGGGAACTGAGGTCCAGAGAAGTGAAGTGATCTGCCTAGGGTCACACTGCAGGCAAGTGGCGGAGCCTGGATTAGAACACAAGTCTTTCTGATTTCCAGGCCGGTGCTCTAATCTCCCCACTTTATATGTCCAACTACCACTTCGGCACTTCCACACCAACTAAGATTGTAGTTCTCACAATCCTCCAACGTACCTATATATGTATATACATATACAAATATATCTTATGTACTCTATCGCTTAGTGCCTCTATCCCTAGCTAGATTGTAAAATCCTTGAGTATAGAGAACATGTTTTGCTATTGCATCCTCCTACTTGTTTAGTAGAGTTCTCACCACATAGGAGGTACTTGGTATATACTACTGATTGGTCTTCAGATTAATAGGCTCTCCACAGTGTGGCATGGACACCTTTCATTATAAACAGATAAATGGGATTTGTTTAGTTAAAATTGTTTTACAAGTCTGTTGCCATTGGAAATCTTAGATGCAAGAATAATCTTCTATCCCTAATCCTGTACCTTTCCCTAACTGAATCCAGAGTGACTGCACCATCCCCAAACCCACTACTCTGCTTCACCTAGCAGCTCTTCTGTGGGCAATGCACCCTAAGATCTTCCCTGATCACTGATCCACCAGAATCCCTAGGCCTTCCTGGGGAATTCCAACTCTCCGGGACTGCTGACTGCTGAGTTCTAGACTGTGAGCCCGTTGTTGGGTAGGGACCATCTCTATATGTTGCTGACTTGTACTTCCCAAGTGCTTAGTTCAGTGCTCTGCACACAGTAAGCTTTCAATAAATACAATTGAATGAATGCTGAGTGCCGTGGCTTAAGATGGAGATGTCTTCCACCCCTCCACATCATTTCTGCTGGATGTCTATAAATGGGTTAAAGATAGTTTTGGGGTCTCTTCCCCCATTTGGCTCCTTCTTCTTGCCTCTGTAATTAGCAGTTCTCTTGCAGATAGTAATAGAAATGGTATTTATTAAGCACTTACTGTCTGCAGAGCACTGTGCTAAGCCCTGGAAAAGAATACACATTTGGGAATTGGACAGGCCTCCTGTTCCTCAAGGGGCTCACAATCTAAAAGGTAGGTTTTTGGCCATCCATGCAAATCAGTCAATCAATCAGTCATCAACATTATTGGGCAACAAATTAATCTCTTCGGATATTGAAAAAGAGTTTGCTAGGCATGATCCCCTCCCTCAAGGAATTTACAAATGTATAAATTTCAGGAAGGGTGAAACCAGAATTTAAACATATATACATAGGGAAATGAGTTTTCCTTTTGGGTGGGGGCCCGAGGAGTGAGCAATTCCTCTGAATTAGAGACTTTGGAGTCTTTACCGCTTTTCTGTGTTGGGAGGCCACCATTCATTCATTCAATAGTATTTATTGAGCACTTACTGTGTGCAGAGCACTGTACTAACCACTTGGGAAGTACAAGGGATTTGATCACCACACTGTGATCAAATCCCTCACAATCTCACTTATAGGTAGAAGCAGAGCTGGGGGTGGGGAACAGACTGGGCAGGAACAGCACCCAGACAGAATTAGGGAATAGAAAGAAAGGATTGGAAGAAGACTGAACAGGGAGGGGATGGACTGAACAGAAAATCCCAGAATTGGAGAATTCATATGAGTAGGCATGTTATCTGGAACCATTTGTACCCAGCTAACTTCAGTGCTTAAAATACTGAAAACAAGTGCATTTTGTACTGTAAAGCAAACATAAAATATGGTCATGATCTAACACAACCAACCTATCCAAGTACTGGCCACAGAGAGTAGATTATACATTTGCCAAGGAATAATTGCGAAAATTCTCATTAAATAGCCGCTAGTGCAATCTAAGCAGACTAATAATTTGGGAGGTGCTCCCCCAGATAAAATGGAAGATAACCAGCTAATTTCTCTAGTCTGAGGTTAATCATTGTGATTATGGTGAAATTTAAATTATCGCCAAGGCTTTCGGAACATTTAGAAGGCCAGAAGTCTGGGTGTCTTGGTATTATTCACATGAAACCTGTTTTAAAATATCACTATATAAAATGACCTCAAAGTCAATCAACAATATTTACTGAGCTCTTACACTTTGCAGAGCACTACACTAAGTGCTTAGGTGTTGGTAGACACCATTCCTGCTCACAAGGAGCTTACAGTCTAGAAAGGGAGACAGATACTGAAATAAATTACAGATAGGGGAAATGAGAGATCCAAGTGCAAGGGCAATTGCAGAAGGAAAAGGGAGTGGGGGAGATGAAGGCTTAGTCAGGGATGGCCTCTTGGAGAAGATATGATTTTAATAAGGTGATGAAGGTGGAGAAAGTGTTGATCTGTTGGATATATTCCCTCTTTCACTCTCCTTCACCTCAGTGGCTGAGGAAAACAGGAGGGCCAAAACCTGGTGACTCTGCACCAGTGCCCAGTACCAGTATTTCTTTTTAGCTTTTTTTTTTTGTTTTGGTATTTGCTAAATGCTTACTGCGTATCAGGCACTGTACTGAACACCGGGGTAGATAAAGATAACTGAGTTGGATACAATTCCTGTCCCACGTAGGGCTCACTATCTTAACCCCTCTTTTACAGATGAGGTAACTGAGGCACAGAGAAGTTAAGTGACTTGCCCAGGGTCACACAGCAGACAAGTGGCAGATCTGGAATTAGAACTCAGGTCCTCTGACACTCACACCTGTTCTCCTTCTACTAGGCCATACTTCCTTTGTGAGGGAATTCAGAGTTCCAGCTAGCCAGCCAATCTAGTTATAGAATGGGGGCACAGGTGCTGAAACTTGACTTGGATGTGAAAATATTGTCACGCCACCTGCCAACATTTCCTATTTCTCGAGAATTTTGTATTTATAAAGACTCTGCAGTCATAGTTTAGTGACTATCTTTAATCACACTTTGAACTCAGGTATGAGATGTAGCCTGGTCTAGTGGGTAGAGAATGGCTTGGGAGGCAGAAGGACCTGGGTTCTAATTCTGACCCTGCCACTTGTCATCTGTGTGACCTTGGGCAAGTCATTTCACTTCTCTGTGTCTCAGTTATCTTACCTGTAAAATGGGGATTAATATTGTGAACCCCATGTGGTACATGAAGTGTATCATGTATCTACATCTGCACTTAGTACCGCGCCTGTCACATAGTAAGCATTTAATAATAATAATAATGATGGCATTTGTTAAGTCCTTACTAAGTGCAAAGGACAGTTCTAAGCGCTGGGGGGGATACAAGGTGATCATGATGTCACAAACATCATTTAAAAAAACCAAAAAACCTCCATAAAGCAAGTGCTTAAGTGTCCAGAATCATTATATTCACTTTGCTGCAAGTGAGATCAAGGCCCACTGGGAAAAAATGACTTTCCCCCCATTACTTTTCAAGGTAGGAGTGGAAGCAATGGTCCAACTCAAGATTCTGACTGCCAACCCAATGCCCAGTTCCCTGTGCCGCTCTGCCTGCACATGCCCAAGAGGCTTTACAAAGGAAAACCTTTTGACTGGCTGGCTGTGGCTTCTGCTATTCTTCAGAATGCCCAAAGGGCCAAACATCTAAGTTCAGGCTTAAATCTCTGACCCAACCCTGCTCAGATTCAGCTTCCATGGCAAAGAGAACAGGTATGAAACATGGGTGTTTATCCAGACCCATCAACTGGGCTATTGAACTAAGGGAAAAAGCTGTTTGATTACAAGTTGTACCACATGCATGTGACTTCGAATGACTAAGAAAAGGGCTGTGGAGAGCACTCACCTGTGAGAGAATTAGAAGAGATGGGAAAGTCTGAAGGGAATAATGACACTATACCTTGGATTTATAGTCTGCTTTTTTCCTAAGAATGCAAAAAAGTTCACATATTTGACTCTTGTCCTCACAACACCCTGGAGGTAGGGAAAGGTGGGAATTAAGAGCCCCATTTTTCAGATGGGGAAATGAGAGCCAAAAGATCTTACCCAACATCTCCCGGTTAGTTTTTTTCATTTGTTTGTTTGTTTGTTTGGGTTTTTTTCCACGGCATTTGTTAAACACTTACTATGTGCCAGGCACAGTTAAGTGCTGGGTTGATAACAGCTAATCAGGTTGGATGCAGTCCCTGTTTTACATAGGAATCACAGTCTTAATTCCCATTTTATAGTTGAGGTAACTGAGGCACAGAGAAGTTGATTGACTTGCCTAAGGTCACACAGCAGACAAGTAGTAGAGCAGGATTAGAACCCAGGTCCTTCTGATTCCCATGCTTTATCCATTAGGCCATGCTGCTTCCCTAGTCATGGTAGATGTGGGGCTAGACTCCAGGCCTCCTTGCTCCCAGCCCATGATTTTTTCTACTAGACCCAGGGCCCTTGATACATGAAAATACTATTACTGGACACTCAAGGTGAGTAAATCCTCACTAGAAGGAAGCAAAATGAACCTGAAATCATTCACCTCGGCAGAACAAGTAGGCAGCAATTTCCGTTTCAAAGAACTTCCCACTGTGACTTCGGTCTGTCTTTTTTCTTTTTTTCATACACAAGGCATGCAAATATTTCCACAACGGAGGTCACATCTTCAGACTAACACTGACAAAACTCTAGCCCCAGTAACCCCACTTTAAAATGCATCTTTCCTTCTCAGGAATTGCTCATCACCAAATTATGTTCCTCTTAACCACATTCTAATGCTGCTTGGAGGGAGCCCCCATTTTACAGATAAGAATAACAAGGCCCTGAGATGCATTGTGTTTCTAAGGTCAGCCAGTCAAGCCAGGAACGGAAGCCACTTTTCTGGCTTCAAGACAATGTCTTGACGCCATACTTATGGGTCTCTATAATGATGGTTCTCATGGAATCACTGCTTGTTTCAGGAATTGGCTTCTGGAAAGTTTTATCCTTTCCACACACTTCTGCAGATCTGCGGCACCTCAGGCGGAAGACCAGAGAGTGACTTCAGAGGAGTCTCTTGAAAGGCACGATCTCTTCTCCCAGAGGGCCCAGGAGAGGCTTTGCTGGGTGGAACTGTTGGCTAGAAGGTAGAACCCTCACTTCTAAAGCTTGGCTCCTATGACATAATCTGAGTGAGTTTTTTCTTCCAAAATGTTCCCACAAATGTCCACGACTGATCCAAATTTGGCTGGTGTCCAGTGGGAGGAGCCGGAGAGGAAAGTGGTAAGGCTTCATAATGTTGGCCTTGACTCCAGAGCAGGGAGTGTCAAACTGGGGTTTAGAGGTACCAGTGATTTTTTTCCCCTATCTCAGCTGTTTGCTGAGAGGGCTAACATTTGGTGAACACCCATTTTGTGTTTTTCACCTCCCTCTTCAATAGAGAGTGCAGATGCATATATATATATATATATAATTCTATTTATTTTGATGGTATTAATATCCATCTACTTGTTCTGTTTTGCTGTCTGTCTCCCCCTTCTAAACTGTGAGCTCCTTGTTGGGTAGGGACTGTCTCTATATGTTGCCTAACTGTACTTTCCAAGCACTTAGTACAGTGCTCTGCATACAGTAAGAGCTCAGTAAATACAATTGAATGAATGAATGAGTTTCTGCCCCCCTCCCTGCTCAAATCCCTGACATCATTCCAAAGTCCCTTCCTGAACAAGGCCTTTGCATTCAAACAGTACATTCACCTGGTAGGCCACGGGAGGGATGTAAAATGACCCACCCTTTCTTAGAGGAAGCTGTTCAGACAACCAACCTAGTTTGCGACCTCATTTTGCTCCATCTTCCACTGCAGTACAATTAGAGATAAGTGTCAGGCAACACTTGTGCAGCTGCATTCTTCCACCACCACCACCACCCCGCTACACACACACACACACACACACCCCACCACCCCCCACCACAGTGTACAATTCCTTCAGCCTGTAGTGAATGTCCTCCCCAGTTTCAGTTTTCACACTTCATGCTGTTCATCATCCATTTTGCCTGTAGCAGAACATTAAACAGGAAGCTTCATTTCTCCCCCTTCCCCCCACCACCGTCAACCTAGTTGAGGGAAGGAGTGTAGAGAGGAAGTCTTGCACCATCCTCTCGATACTGGCAGCCAAATCTCAGATGTCAATACAAACAAACAGCAGAAGCATTAGTCATTCAGCCCAATAAAACATTGAATTTAGGGGTCTGAAGGTGCTCTTAAAGGAATAAAAAAATCCATGCTCTCCCTCCCTTACTCAGAGGGGGTAAAAGTAATAGATGGTCCACTATTGGCCATCTTAAAGGCTAGTGATTGAGTGGTGATAGATTTATCTCAAACTTTTTCAGATTAGTAGAATTCCAGGGGGGCATGTGTGACATATATGATTTTTGCATGCATGTACTATACATTCACCTGTACAGTACGTATAACATTCTCCTGACCCCCTGCCTCCATTCCTCTTCCATTGCTTTGCCATCTTTGTCTCAGACAATCCATCAATCCATCAATGCTATGAGAAGCAGCATGGCTCAGTGGAAAGAGCACGGGCTTTGGAGTCAGATGTCATGGGTTCAAATCCTGGCTCTGCCAATTGTCAGCTGTGTGACTTTGGGCAAGTCCTTAACTTCTCTGTATCTCAGTTACCTCATCTGTAAAATGGGGATGAATACTGCGAGCCCCCCATGGGACAACCTGATCACCTTGTACCTTCCCAGCACTTAGAACAGTGCTTGGCACATAGTAAGCACTTAATAAATGCTATTATTATTATTATTATATGAAGAGCACTGTACTAAGCATCTGGGAGAGTTTGATAGTGTTAGTAGACACTATACCTACCTTCAAGGAATTTCCAATCTAACAGAGGAGACAGACACAGAATAGTAGTAAGAAAGGGGGAAGCAATGCTTAAAGGGTAGAGTATGTAAATAGATGTGTGCAGAAGAGCTACAGCAGTTTGTGAATGCAAAAATGCTGAGAGTCGAAAAGCTGTGACCTGAGGAGAAGAAAATAAATTCCTAAAAGCTTCATGGAGGAGGTGGGATTTCAGGAGTGCTTTGTAAATGGGGACAGCTGAGGTCCAATGGACAATTATTTCATCTTGCATTCTTTATATTCTTTCTTACTTCACTTTCCCTTTATTCTCTGAGTTACTCCTACTTCCTTCTTTCTCCAATATTTCTTAATTTCTCCTCTTTTTCTCCTTCTTTTAATAAGCACCAACTATTTTCTTGTGTTAAGCATTGGATTAGATCATCATACCAGACACAGTCCATGTCTCACATGGTGTCCCAAATCTAAAAGGTGGGGAGAACAGCTGTTCTATCCCCATTTGGCAAATGATGAAACTGAGGCCCAGAGAAAGTTAAGTGATTTGCCCAAGATTGCACAGCTGGCCAACAGTGAAGCTGGGACTTGAGCCCCATTCTTCTGACTCCTGGTCCGGTGGTCTTTTGCAGGCTCTCTCTACTCAAAACTTGTTCACTCTCCTTCTTTCTCCCCCACCCACATTCTGGTTTCTCTTCATTTGTCTCTTGCCAGTCTCTAACTCTGGGGTTGTCCCTTTTTCTCTCCCCACCTCCAGAGATTCTCTCTCTCTGCAGCTACATTTGCTTTATGGGAGCAGGGTTTTTTTCACATTTTCACTATGACTGTTTTCATAACCATGATAAGCCTATTCATAAGAAAGGGCAAAGTCATTTAGCGTGGAGATGTTCATTCAAGACCTGCCGTGTAGGATGGGATAGGGTCGTAGCTCGGAGCAGACCCAGAACCATAATTCTTGTCCTTTTTGCCCATGCCTTCTTCCTAAAGCTGCTTTTTCCAATCTCACTACCTTATGCTCCATAATTTTTTCTCTTTTTTTTTCCATTGTTCCAGAGTCTTCTGAGCTTGGTTTCCTTTGAAGAGAAAGCTCATGGGAGTACTCTGGTTTTCAGGTGCTCTCTGCTACCCACCACCACCTTCCCCTCATGATGTCAGAATTAGTTGTAATTGTCTTCAATAGTTTTAAAAGAGAAAAACTCACTGCGTTCTGGAACTTAGTGCTCAGGGTGGACAATAACTGACTGACTTTTCCTTCCCGGCTGGCCATCTGGAGGAAATAAGATTTTCACGTTTCCTGGGTTTGCCATGTGGAGCTACCCATTGTTTCCTGCAAGTTAAAATTAGAAGTTGGGGTGAGGGAGAAGTTCGAAGGAGAAGGAGAATTTGTTCCCATTTGTACACTCATTAGGGCAAAGCAGAAACCCAGAGTCTGACCCCAAATGAGGGAGTTGCACATAAATATGCCACAAGAATGAGAAGTAGAATGGAACCTCATAAAGGAGTACTAGTGATCCAATCAAATTGTCTCTGACAGGGATCAGCAGGGCCTGCCCTTTTCAGACAGTATGCAAGATAGGTTGCTGCCTGAGGGCATGCTGTCAGAAAGAGACATGAGGAGAGACACAGACTAATAGGGCGCTTCACAACTTTGAGGATTTTCTATTCAGAACCTGAAATATTCATTCAATCATATTTATTGAGCACTTACTGTGTGCAGAGCACTGTACTAATGGCCATTTTAGTACCCACCAATGGAATTAAAATAGATCAGACTAAATGTATCATGCATTTTGAGGCAGAGTGGTCTTATGGAAAAACCACAGGCCTGGGAGTTGGGAGACTTAGGCTTTAATAAAGGCTCTGTGGCTTGCCTGCTGTGTGACCTTGGGCAAGTTACTTCACTTCTCTGTACCTCAGTTATCTTACCTGTAAAATGGAGGTAAAATGCCTGTTTACTTACCCTCTTAAAATATGACCCCCATATGGGACAAGGGACTTTGCCTGATCTGATTCTCTTGTCTGACCCTGGCATTTAGCATTAGTAGTTGCTTAATAAAACCATTATTTTTATCATTATTATTACTATTATTATTATAATTCTCTTAATATGGGGTGGATTTCTGAAACCACGTTGCATTACACTATGGTTCCAGTACCATTCCCACAGCATCATGTACAAAAGGGAGGCCAAAGCGAAAAGTGGGAAGCAAACTTTCTTCCACCTTGGGGTGACTAAATGTCAGAAGCCAGGCCTGCTGGCCAGAGCCAGTTTTTCTGACTGAAAGAGAGAAGAGAAGCAGTGTGGCCTAGTGGGAAGAGCACGGGCCTGGGAGTCAGAGAACCTGTGTTCTAATCCTCCTGGCTCTGCCACTTGTCTGCTGTGTGACCTTGGGGAAGTCACTTAACTTCTCTGTGCTTCATCTTTAAAATGGGGATTAAGTCCTCCTTCCTCCAATTTAGATTGTGAGCCTTATGTGGGACAGGGACTGTGTCCAATCCGATTATTCTGAATTTACCTTGGCACTTAGAATAGTGTTTGACACATAGTAAGTGCTTAACAAATACCATAAAACTAAGGGGAAATCCCACTGGTTAGCCCAGCTCAGTGTAAACCACACAACACACACACAAAAAACTCACAAAAGGATGTCATTCTTTTGTCTTCCCTTGAGCACCCCCAGAAACACGTGAGCCCCCTTCTAGACTGTGAGCCCATTGTTGGGTAGGGACCGTCTCTACATGTTGCCAAATGTGGGGCTCACAGTCTTAATCCCTGTTTTACAGATGAGGTAGCTGAGGCACAGAGAAGTTAAGTGACTTGCCCAAATGTGCAGAGTACTGTACTAAGTGCTTGGAAAGTACAAGACTGTGAGCCTCACGTGGGACAACCTGATCACCTTGTAACCTCCCCAGTGCTTAGAACAGTGCTTTGCACATAGTAAGCACTTAATAAATGCCATAATTATTATTATTATTATTATTATTATGAATAAATGTGATTGAATGAATTAATGGATGAAATTGGTTAAAATGCCAATTACTTATTTAAATCAATCTTGGCAAGAGTAAATGGGCAAGTGATTATTTGCATGTTTAAAAAAATGCAAACCCTGGAGAACATCTGCCCAGAGGGAGCTTTTGCTATCAGAATTCCTCCATTTTAAGGAAACAAAGAAAGGCTGAAAAGGAAAGGCCTCAGTTGTGCCTTACTGTCACTGGAACTGTTTCAGTACAGATATCCAAGAGCCAAAAATGGCCAATCTGAGAGTGGCCGCAGGGGAAGGAGATGGGGTTTGGGACACACCCAGAGTGGCAGATTTTAGCTGCCTCCCCTCCCCCTGGCCCTTTGATTCCACCTTGTTGGTTCAATCTCTCATCCTATCCCGACTGGATTACTGCATCAGCCTCCTTTCTGATCTCCCATCCTCCTGTCTCTCCCCACTTCAATCTATACTTCACTCTGCTGCCCAGATTATCTTTGTACAGAAATGCTCTGGGCATGTCACTCCCTTCGACAAAAATCTCCAGTGGTTGCCTATCAACCTTTGAATGAAGCAAAAACTCCTCACTCTGGGCTTCAAGGCATCACCTCACCCCCTTCTACCTCACTTCCCTTCTTTCCTTCTACAGTCCAGCCCACACCCTCTGCTCCTCTGCAGCTAACCTCCTCACTGGGCCTCGTTCTCACCTATCCTGCCATTGACCCCTGGCCCACGTCCTCCCCCTGGCCTGGAATGCCCTCCCTCCACACATCCGCCAAACTAGCTCTCTTCCTCCCTTCAAAGCCTTACTGAGAACTCAGCTCCTCCAGGAGGCCTTCCTAGACTGAGCTCCCCATCAACGCCCCACCCTACCCACTTCCTCTCCCCACAGCACTTTTATATAGTTGTATATATTCATTACTCTATTTATTTTATTTGCACATATTTGTTACCCTATTTATTTTATTAATGAAGTGTTTATAGCTATAATTATATTTATTCTGATGGTATTGACACTTGTCTACTTGTTTTGTTTTGTTGTCTGTCTCCCCCTTCTATACTGTGAGCCTGTTGTTGGGTAGGGACTATCTTTATACATTGCTGAGTTGTACTTCCCAAGCGCTTAGTACAGTGCTCTGCACACAGTAAGCGCTCAATAAATACAATTGAATGAATGAATGAATGAATGAATGAATGAATACTGGAGGCTAAACCGCCTGCTTTTCTCCTGGCTAGAGAGCAGGAGATATTGAACCATCTTGTCATTAGAACTGGAGGGTCATTGAACCAGATTGGACTGCCAGGGGTCCCTGGCCCACCTTCCTGTTTCCATAATAATTTTAATAATTATGGTATTTGTTAAGTGTGTACTGTGAGTCAAGCACATTTCTAAATGGTGGGGTAGATATAACAATCAGGTTGGACACAGTTCCTGTCTCATACAGGGCTTACAATATGATATTGATATTTGCCCCACCCTCAACTCCACAGCACTTATATCTTTAAATTATATATTATAAATATTATAAATCATTTACTTATATTAATGTCTGTCTCCCCCTCTAGACTAAAAGCTCACTGTGGGCAGGAAATATGACTGCCAGCTCTGTCAACCCTGTACTGTCCCACGTGTTTAGTGCAGCACTCTGCACATAATAAGCACTCATAAATATCATTGAAGATGATAAGTGGAACTGTCTTTAACTCATCCCAGAGCACAGGGAGACTCCTTCATTTTTATATTTCTCCAGATAATGGTTTTCTACCACCTCCCTAGGAACCCTCTCCCAAATCCCATAACTCTTATTACCTAAGTTCTTTGTCACACAACCTTAATTTCTCCTGCTATAGTTGAAACATTTCCTCTCATTCTGTCCACTGTGCAGTTTGAAAACATTTGTCCACTTTCCAAATCCCCAGAATGCCTTGCTCCATTATCAAGAGGGGCAAAAGTCTTCCTCCAAGAATTAAAGCAGCAACCTGACCAATATGGCTATCAGAGGAGGAGCAACTTCTGGGCTTCTAATGGGGGAGGGAGATAATTAATTTAAAACAGTCCAGAAGGCCTGAAGTGGGATAAGGCAATCTTGTTGTTTCAGTTACAGGGCCCAGCATTGGTGGGTGTATTTTGAAGTGTCATCCCTTCTATTTGCATTTCTTGTAAGAAGACAATAATGAACTTAACTGACAAAAGAATTACTTCAGAATTTGATTCTTCTGGTTTTCAGGAGCACAAGACCCTAAGCCCCAACCCCAAGGTGACTTTGTGAAAAGCAAATTGTGTTAGACCAATTTACAGTCCTTCCAAGAGAGAAAGTCAGGCCACCTAGACAAGCTAAGAAAGTCCAGCCTAGATCACCTACTGACTTTTGGATGATGAGGAACTGACTCAAAGATTGCATTGAAAGAGTAATCACTGATGGAATGCCAGGACCAGGGGAGTGGGGTGGGAATGCCTTTAGAAGAGGTGGCTTTTTAAGAGTGCTTTAAAGATGAAGGAAGTGGTTTGACAGGTTCATTCATTCAGTCGTACTTACTGAGCACTTACTATGTGCAGAGCACCGTACTAAGCACTTGGGAAGTACAGATCGGCAACATATAGAGACGGCCCCTACCCAACAACGGGCTCACAGTCTAGAAGGGGTTTGAGACAGGTCTGAGTCAGGTTCGAGGCAGGAAGGGGGTCCAGGCAGAGAGAAAGAGCTGGACAGTGGGTTTGAGATAGGTGAATTCTCCCCACCTCCAGACAGGAGCAGAGAGCAGGCAGAAAGAAGCTACATCCCTAATTATTTGAACACTGGGAAGGATATGGCTGATCTGAAGTGGTGAAATACCTATGCCTTTCCCACTCTGAGAACTGTTTAGTACATTTATTAATAATGATGGTATTTGTTAAGCACTTACTATGTGCCAAGCACTGTTCTAAGTGCTGGCACTGTTCACTGTTCATTATTTCATTGGCTTATATTGACTTGCCTCATTCACTATGTTCCCAGGACATCCTTCTTTTCTATGTGTTGCCTTCCCCCGCAGATTGTGAATCCCTTGTGGGCCAGGGGCCCAGGGTTAATTTGATCTTACTGTATTTCCCCCAGCTCCTAGTATAGTACCTGGCACATAGTAAGTGCTTAATATCTGTTAATAATAGCTATGTATAATTAAGCACAAAATATTTTTAATCACTCAGCCAGAGTGAAAAAGCCCATTATATCTGCTCTGATGGCATATGAACCCCATGTGCTATTACTGTACGGAATAGTGACCATAAATCAAAGCAAGGACAAAGTTTTTTTAAAGCGGGCATGAAAGTGCATAAGAGAATGATCAAGATCCCTGACATTTATGATAAGATTAGTGATCATGGTCAGGGTTTTTCAATCATTTGTTACATACCTCTGAAAAGCTGCACGGCCTAGTGGAAAGAGCATGAGCCTGGGAATCAGAGAAACACAGTTTTAATCCCAGTTCTGTCATGTGTCTGCTGTGTGTGACCTGGGGCAAGTCACTTTACTTTGTGCCTCAGTTTCCTCTTCTGTAAAATGGAGATTCAAAATATCTGTTCGTCCTCCTACTTAGACCATGAACTCCACGTGGGATAGGGACTGTGTCCAACCTGATTGTCTTGTGTCTACCCCAATGCTTAGTATGATGCTTGGCCCAAAGTAAATGCTGGTACTTCATAGCCTATGAGGGGAAACTCAGCCTGAACGCCTTAATGATAACGTTGTCGTGCACTCTTTTAAGGAAGGAAGAAGATTATCAATTGGGTCAATCTAGAGACTTACGAGGTCTCTTCAGCTGAAAGAGGACTGTTTACTTTTAACATTTGGTATAGCCATAAAAGGATTTTATGTCTCCCTTCAGGCTTCATCAGTTATTTTATCTTTCACCATGAGAGTTTTTGGTCATACTGAACCAGTGGCAGGTCCACCTGAGCAGTGCTATCAGTTGAAAGGTTGAAAAGCCCTGCACTCTAATGACCTTTAAAACTTTCACCATCTAGGAGACAATGCAAGACAGGGAACATGTCTACCAACTTTACTATATTGTACTCTAACAAACACTGAGTACAGCATTCTGCACAAAATAAGTGCTCAATAAATATGACTGACTGATTGATTGATTTGGAGGGAGATTGGAGAATCTGGTACTTTCTCTTGATTTGACAATACTGACATACTCAGAGGAGGGGTAAGACTATAAGAAGATCCTAGAAAAGATTTGGTCCAGAGCTCAGATGCTATAGTTGCTTTGCTTAATGTCTGCAAATTGCATTTCAACCCCTGACTTCTTTACCTAGTGAAGTCTTCCTCATCTCCTTGTTCTTAATGGCATCCCTCTTGTCCTCAGGTCCATCTTTGTGTCACTACCTGTGGTTACTCCATCTTTCTGGTTCCTTAGCAAGGCTTCTAAAGCCAGCTGGAATAAGGCTTGCCTCATTCTTGAGTTTGGGTAGACCTCTTTAGTCTAATCTGGCAGTATCTCTAACGATGCAGTTTGATTATGAAATTTCTGCATATGCCTTTCCCTAATTAGGAGGAAGTTCTTAGCTCCATCCATCCATCACCACCTCAAGAAGAAACGCTGCCATCAACTTTAAGGCACTCAATCACCACTCTTCCCCCTTTCTATCTTCACTCCTCTCACAATACAACCCAGTCTGAACACTTTGGTCCTTCAAAATCAACCTACTTACTCTACCTCATTCTGTGGCTTTGTGGAAAGAGCACGGACTTTGGCGTCAGAGGTCGTGGGTTCTAATACCGGCTTCGCCACTTATCAAGTGTGATTTTGGGCAAGTCACTTAACTTCTCTGTGCCCCAATTACCTCCTCTATAATATGGGGATTAAAACTGTGAACCCCACCTGGGACAACCTCATTACCCTGTATCTACCCCAGCACTTAGAACAATGTTTGGCACATAGTAACCGCTTAACAAATACCATTTTTTCTTCTAGACTGTGAGCCCGTTGGTGGGTAGGGACCGTATCTATATGTTGCCGACATGTACTTCCCAAGCACTTGGTACAGTGCTCTGCACACAGTAATCACTCAATTAATATGATTGAATGAATGAATGAATCTCTCTTACTGTCCCCCTGTCATTCATGCCCTCTCTCCTTTCTGGAACTCTCCCCAGCTTTATATCTGTCAGACACCACTTTCCCTATTTTCAAAGCTCTACTGTAATCTTATCTCCTCCAGAAAGCATTCAATCAATCAATCATATTTATTGAGCACTTACTGTGTGCAGAGCACTGTACTAAGTGCTTGGGAAGTACAAGTTGACAACATATAGAGACAGTCCCTACCCAACAGTGGGCTCACAGTCTAGAAGGGGAAGACAGAGAACAAAACCAAACATATTAACAAAATAAAATAAATAGAATAGATATGTACAAGTAAAATAAATAGAGTAATAAATACGTACAAACATATATACATATATACAGGTGCTGCGGGGAAGGGAAGGAGGTAAGACGGGGGGTGGAGAGGGGGACGAGAGGGAGAGGAAGGAAGGGGCTCAGTCTGGGAAGGCCTCCTGGAGGAAGTGAGCTCTCAGTAGGGCCTTGAAGGGAGGAAGAGAGCTAGCTTGGCGGATGGGCAGAGGGAGGGCATTCCAGGCCCGGGGGATGACGTGGGCCGGGGGTCGACGGTGGGACAAGGGAGAACGAGGTATGGTAAGGAGATTAGCGGCAGAGGAGCGGAGGGTGCAAGGTGAGCTGTAGAAGGAGAGAAGGGAGGTGAGGTAGGAGGGGGTGAGGTGATGGAGAGCCTTGAAGCCGAGGGTGAGGAGTTTCTGCCTGATTCGCAAAATGATTGGTAGCCACTCGAGATTTTTGAGGAGGGGAGTAACATGCCCAGAATGTTTCTGGACAAAGACAATCCGGGCAGCAGCATGAAGTATGGATTGAAGTGGGGAGAGACACGAGGATGGGAGATCAGAGAGAAGGCTGATACAGTAGTCCAGATGGGATAGGATGAGAGCTTGAACGAACAGGGTAGCGGTTTGGATGGAGAGAAAAGGGCAGATCTTGGCAATGCTGCGGAGCTGAGACCGGCAGGTTTTGGTGATGGCTTGGATGTGAGGGATGAATGAGAGAGCGGAGTCGAGGATGACACCAAGGTTGCGGGCTTGTGAGATGGGAAGGATGGTAGTGCCGTCAACAGTGATGGGAAAGTCAAGGAGAGGGCAGGGTTTGGGAGGGAAGACAAGGAGTTCAGTCTTGGACATGTTGAGTTTTAGGTGGTGGGCAGACATCCAGATGGAGATGTCCTGAAGGCAGGAGGAGATGCAAGCCTGGAGGGAGGGGGAGAGAGCAGGGGCAGAGATGTAGATCTGGGTGTCATCAGCGTAGAGATGATAGTTGAAGCCGTGGGAGCGAATGAGGTCACCAAGGAAGTGAGTGTAGATCGAGAACAGAAGGGGACCAAGAACTGAACCTTGGGGAACCCCCACAGTAAGAGGATGGGAGGGGAGGAGGAACCTGCAAAAGAGACTGACAATGAATGACCGGAGAGGTAAGAGGAGAACCTGGAGAGGACAGAGTCTGTGAAGCCAAGGTCGGATAGCATGTTGAGGAGAAGGGGGTGGTCCACAGTGTCGAAGGCAGCTGAGAGGTCGAGGAGGATTAGGATAGAGTATGAGCCGTTAGATTTGGCAAGCAGGAGGTCATTGGTGACCTTTGAGAGGGCAGTTTCCGTGGAATGTAGGGGATGGAAGCCAGACTGGAGGGGGTCGAGGAGAGAGTTGGTGTTGAGGAATTCGAGGCAGCGCGTGTAGACAACTCGTTCAAGGACTTTGGAAATGAATGGTAGGAGGGATACGGGGTGATAACTAGAAGGTGAGGTGGGGTCAAGAGAGGGTTTTTTTAGGATGGGAGACACAAGAGCATGTTTGAAGGCAGAGGGGAGGGAACCAGTGGAGAGTGAGCGGTTGAAGATGGAAGTTAAGGAGGGGAGAAGGGATGGAGTGAGAGATTTCATGAGATGAGAGGGAATGGGATCAGAAGCACAGGTGGCCAGAGTAGCACTTGAGAGGAGGGAGGAGAGCTCCTCTGAGGATACTGCTGGGAAGGATGGGAGAGTAGCAGAGAGTGTTGAGAGCCGGGGGGTTGGAGAAGGTGGGGGGAGTGACTTTGGGGAGGTCGGACCTGATGGATTTAATTTTGTTAATGAAGTAGGAGGCCAGATCGTTGGGGGTGAGGGAAGGAGGAGGGGGAGGAACTGGGAGCCTGAGAAGGGAGTTGAATGTACGGAAGAGCTGACGGGGATGATGGGCATGGGTGTCAATAAGGGAGGAGAAATACTTTTGTCTGGCAGAGGAGAGGGCTGAGTTAAGGCAGGAAAGGATAAACTTGTAGTGAACGAGGTTGGCATAGTGTTTAGACTTTTGCCAGCAGCGTTCGGCAGCTCAAGCATAAGAGCGAAGGAGGTGGACAGTGGCAGTGATCCAGGGCTGTGGGTTAGTGGTACGAGAGCAGCGAAGGGAAAGGGGAGCGAGTTGAGTCTAGCTGAGTAGAAAGGGTAGAGTTGAGAGCAGTAATCTGATCATCAAGACTGGGTAGAGAGGAGAGGGAGGCAAGGTGAGGTGTGAGGTGCTCAGAAAGATGGATGGGGTCAAGAGAGCGGGGACCTCTGTGAGGGAGTAATATGGATTTACATGGGAAAGGAGTGTGAGTGAGGAGGCAGGTGAGAAGATTATGATCAGAGAGAGGGATTTCAGAGTTGGTGAGGGTGGACACATTGCAGCAGTAGGAGATGATGAGGTCGAGGGTATGACCAAGTTGGTGAGTGGGTGAGGTGGGGTGGAGCAAGAGGTTGGCAGCATCAAGGAGAGATAGAAGATAGAAGGCGGGCAGCAGAGGAGTCATCAGGGATATCCATGTGGATGTTGAAGTCTCCGAGGATCAGAGTGGGCATGGAAAAGGAGAGAAGGAAGGTGAGGAAGGGGTCAAAATTGTTAAAGAAGCTGGAGGTGGGGCCGGGGGTGGAGCGGTAGATGACGGCTACAAGAATCTGGAGGGGGTGGTAGGGGTGTTCCCTGACTAACCTCTCGTCCCTTCATCTTATCGTCCCTCCATTCTGCATTAGACTTAAATCCATACTCCCTGAGCACTTTGTTACTCACCCCACCCCCTCAGCACGTATTTACATATTCTTATACTCTGTTGCTGTAATTTATTTCAGTGTCTAGCTCCCCTGCTAGATGGCATAGTGGATAGAGAATGGGCCTGGGAGTCAGAAGGTTCTAATACCGGTTTCACCACTTCTCTGCTGTGAGACCTTGGGCAAATCATTTACTTCTCTGAGCCTCAGTTCCCTCATCTGTAAAATGGGGATTGAGACTGTGAGCCCCATGGGGGACAGGGACTGTGTCCAACCTGATTAACTCATTTCTCCCCCAGCACTTAGAATAGTGCTTGACACATAGTAAATGCTTAACAAGTACCATTATTATTATTATATTATTATTATTATTATTATTATAGAGAAGTGGCATGGCTTAGTGGTAAGAGCCCGGGCTTGGGAGTCAGAGGTCATGGGTTCAAATCCCGGCTCTGCCAATTGTCAGCTGTGTGACTTTGGGCAAGTCACTTCACTTCTCTGTGCCTCAGTTCCCTCATCTGGAAAATGGGAATGAAGACTGTGAGCCCCACGTGGGACAACCTGATTACCTTGTATCTACCCTAGTGCTTAGAACAATGCTTGGCACATAGTAAGCGCTTAACAAATACCAACATTATTATTACTATTATTTATTATTATTATTGTAAGCTTCTTAAGGGCAGGGATCATATCTCCCTTTGCCACTATAGTGTACCCACCACATCACTTAGTACTGTGCTCTGCACCTGGCTAGTGTTCAATAAATTCCAAGTGATTGAGAAATCCTGAAACCGAAACCAGCCAGTCCACGATGCACAGAATGCACGAGTCACTTGGCTCCTAGAAATTACAAATGGAGGCCAAAGTGGAGCTAAAGAGCTCCTCCCTAGCACCGCTGTGTAAATTGTTTACAAAGCCCTTGCATTTGTCTCCAGCTTTGGGCACAGCATATGGCAGCCAAGTGTTTGATCTGAACCAACGTCTCTCTCGTGCTTTCACACTGGAGCCACCTTGATCTTCACAACTGAAACAAATGAAACCGGAATCAAAAGCCAGACTGTGGGAGGCTTGTTCAGCTGGGCGGGGGAAGCGTCTACAGTTCTGCGGCTGGTGACACCTGCCCTGCCCCTCCCAATATCATTTGCACCCCAAAACCATTCAGTTCCCCCATCTCCAGGAAGGCCTGGCAAAGGCTGAGCTCTAAGCCTGGAGTTTTAAAATGTTCTGTTGGGTCAGATGGTTTGTATTTTAGAGTGTGAATTTTAGCCAGCAGCTGCTGGCTAGTAACTGGGTCTATTTATACTATGACTCTTCTCTAAACAGCGAGTCAATCACATGAGGTCAGGCTCTGGCATTGCTGGAGTTGTTATTTAAATCTCAGCATCAGTGTGAGGCTGGGGGGGTGGGGGTCGGGGGGTGGGGAGAAATGATTCTTCCCTGGAAAACGCCCTGTGTTTAAGTGTCATAGCTGGAGGCCTGCGTCGTCTTGACCAGAGGAGATCATGAGATTCACCGCCTCAGCACCCCGAGACCCTGACTAGGGAGGGCCCTTACTCCCATCAGGAGGGCGACTCTGTTGGGTCTGAAGGAAGAATGTTCACTGGGAAAATTACTGTTCCTTTCTAAAGGCACAATTTGGAGAGGCTCCAGAAGGGACTACGAGTCTGTGCAAGACTTGCAGTCAGCAGTGCTTTCTGCCAGGGTGCCTTAACCCGGAAGAGGCTAGAGTAGATTGGGAACCCCCTGGAGGCCCAAGGTCTAATCCTTATCTGTGTAATCATTCCCAGCACTTAGTAAAGTGCTCTGCATGCAGTAAGTGCCTAGTAAATACTATCACTGCTCCTTTGAGGAGAGTTGTCTTTCGGTTCAAAGATGCCACGGCTGACCGTGGAACTGCATCCTGCTCTTATTTGTGACTGAGGGAGATAGAAAAAATCTTCTCTACACTTTGTCTGTAGAAATGTAGTAGTACTCTTATTCTGGCACCTTGCCATCTGAGTGAGCATTGCTCAAGTACCAATCATTATTGGTAATAATAATAATAATAGTAGTAGTAGCTCTGTATGTGCTAAGTGCTAAGGTAGGTCCAAGATAATCAGGTCGGACACCATCCTTGTCCCACATGGGCCTCAGGGTCGAAGTAGAAGCGAGAATAGGTACTGAATCCCCATTTTACAGATGAGGGAAATGAGGCAAAGAGCAGTCAAGTGATTATCCAAGGTCATATAGCAGGCAAGTGGCAGGGCCAGGATTGGAACCCAGACTCTTTGACCCACAGGCTTTTTCCACTAGGCAACACTGCTTCTGGTTATGAGGGGGAAACTACGGGGGTTTAGCCTAGGAAAGAGGTGGGTTTCTGGAGAAGTGAGGTCCCGTTACGCCATGCCTACTGGCTAATGGGGGGAGTTGTCTGAAGAGAACGAAACCCATTAGCGAGCCACCCCTTTCACCTCAACCTCAGCTGCAGGGGAAAAGGTATTTGGTATCTGGGACTGGACTCCAGGCCACTGGGCAGATGCATATCAGAGCCCCTCTGGGCCAGAGACAGGCCAGAGGGCTCCTGGAGAGCTGCCGAAGAGGCTAATGGGAACCAATGGCCACAGAGATGACACAAGCCCATTAAGAAGAGAGAAGCTGAAGCTGAAGGACTGACACAGACCCTGTTTCCCTCAGCTCAAAGCGGCTAGTCCAGCGTGCATGTGCCCAGCCACTAGGTGCCCACGCCCAGCCACTAGGTGCCCGCCGGGGAGAAGATGAAAGGCCAGAATCCAGAGTACTGGACCTGGCAGCTGAGCAGGCAGGCCGGCAAAAAAGTTCAGAGCAGAACAGAAAAGCAGCATGGCCTAATGAAAAGAGCATGAGCAGGGTAGTCAGAAGACTTGGGTGCTTATCCCATCCCTACCATCTGCCTGCTGTGTGATCTTGGGCAAGTCATTTACCTTCTCTGTGCCTCACTTCCATCATTTGTAAAATGGGGATTAAATCTGAGACTGCAAGCCCCATGTTGGACATTGTGTGACATGATTAACTTGTATCTACCCCTGCACTTAGTAGAGTGCTTGACATATAGTCCTAACTTAAATACCACAATTATTAGTATTATTATTATTATAACTGATGCCAGGACCCTGATTGGAATTGCAAGAATGCTGGTGACTCTTTGAGGGCCAAAATCCCTGAGCTAGTGGTTTCAGTAGGGACACTCTTGTCTCCTATCCTAAAGCCACATTCTCAGACCCACTCCGAGTTCTCCTAGGCCCCCAAGAGAATGCTTGAGATATAAAAGTAACTGGCCCTCCATGTTTGAAGATGATGCATCTGATGGGGAAATCCTGTTTCTGCATGTGGGTGTTCTGGAAAGACTGAGGCAATCAGCAGGCTCTTTCACATTTTGCGCATGTGAAGACAGGCCCTGCTCAGTGCATGTGCTTCAGCAGAGTAGAGGACCACCTCTGCTACCAAACCTGCCTCGGGCCAGCCTGTTCTGTGCAAATCCACCCCTCCAGAAGATAATAATAATAATAATTGAGGTATTTGTTAAGCACTTACTATGTGCCAGGCACTGTACTAAGCACCAGGGTGAATACAAGGAAATCAGGCTAGACACAGTGCCTGTTCCACTTGGGGCTCACAGTCTCAATCCCCATTTACAGATGAGATCATTGAGTCACAGAGAAGTGAAGTGACTTGCCCAAGGTCACACAGCAGACAAGTGGCAGAGCGAGGATTAGTGAGTGTAGAAGAAGAAAAGAAGGGGACACAGAACTGAACCTTGAGGGACACCCAGAGTTAGGAGGTGGGACATGAAAGAGACTGAAAATGAGCAGCCAAAGAGATAGGAGGAGAACCTGGTTTCTAATCCCAGTTCGGCCAGGTGTCTGCTTTGTGACCTTGGGCAAGTCACTTAACTTCTCTAGGCCTCAGTTACCTCATCTGTAAAATGTGGATTAAGAGTGTGAGCCTGATGTGGGACAGGGACTGTATCCAATCTGATTAACTTGTATCTACCCCAGCACTTAGAATAGTGCTGGGCACCTAGTAAGCACTTAACAAGTACCATAATAATAGTAATAATAATAATAACCATGAAAGGATGGGATCAGTGAAGCTGAGGTTGAATGTTTCCAGGAGGAGAGGGTGATGGATAATGTCAAAGCCAGCTGAGAAGTCGAGGAGGATTAGAATGCAGTAGAGGCCATTGGATTTGGCAAGAAAGGTAATGATAATAATAATAATAATAGCATTTATTAAGCACTTACTATGTGCAAAGCACTGTTATAGGCGCTAGGGAGGTTACAAGGTGATCAGGTTGTCCCACGGGGGCTCACAGTCTTAATGTTCATTTTACAGATGAGGTAACTGAGGCCCAGGGAAGTTAAGTGACTTGCCAAAAGTCACACAGCTGACAATTGGCAGAACTGGGATTTGAACCCACGACATCTGACTCCAAAGCCTGTGCTCTTTCCACTGAGCATGCTGCTTCTCAATCATTTGTGACCTTTGATTACAATGATTATTAATAATTATTATTAATACTAATTATATCATTTATTATTATGGCTAAATGGGGCATGATGACAAGAAAATTGGATGAGGTCAAAAGATTTGAGGTCCCTGTAGGGAAACAGGATAGATTTGTGGGGAGGAGTTGTGTGGGAGAGAAAGTAGGTGAGAAGATTGCGATCAGATAAAGGGGTTTCAGAGTTGGTGAGGGTAAAGATTGTGCAGTGACTAGAGGTGATGAGATCAAGTGTGTGTCCAAGTTGGTGAGTAGGTGATCTGGAGTGGAGCAGGAGATCAGTGGAGCTAAGGAGTAATAGAAAATGGGCAGTGGAAGGGTCATCAGGTATATCTATGTTATTAAAATATTTAAAAGCTCCCACTGGATCCACTGTATTTTCCAGTTATTGCCCCATCTCCCTACTCCCTTTCTAATCCAGATTCCTAGAATGGGTTATCTTCATTCACTGCCTTCACTTGCACTCCGCCAACTCCCTTTGGGATCCACTACAAACTGGCTTCTGCCCCCTTCACTCCATTGAGACTGCCCGCTCCAGGGTCAATTGGTGACCTCTTCAATAATCAATTGAATTTACTGAGTGCTTACTGTATGCAGAGCACTGTACTAAGTGCTTGGGAGAATACAATAAAATTTAACAATATACTGGACACATTACATACACTGCCCACAGCCAAATCTAACAAACTCTATTTCATCCTAATCCAACTTGATTTATCAATTGTCTTTATCATTGTTGACAATTGCCTTCTCCTAGAAATGCTATCTAACCTTAACTTTATTGAGAATTCTCTCTGGGTTCTCTTTCTACCACTGGCAATTTCTCTTTCTTCTTCTACCTTTCACAACTCCTGGCCATTCTTCAAGGCTGTCTTCTGGGTCTCCTATTTTTTGCAGTGTTATTCAGGAAGTTCATTTGCTCCCATGACTTCATCTATCCTATGTGGCTATCCCCAACTTCTTCATCCTCTGTCAGGTTCCTGTCAGAACAGTGCATTTTGCTGCTCCAGGTACCACAGAAGTGACTCACATGGCTTCTTTCCTTTCACGCCTTAGCCCTGCACCTCTAGTTTTTCTTAAAGCTCTATAGCTGTTGGGTCCCACCGGTGACCTGGCCCCTCCTACTGCTGCCACTCACACTAGAGTGTGGAGCTTACACAAAGTAAACTCAGAAGAACCCCAAAGAAGCAGCATGGCCTAATGGAAAGAGCACAAGCCTGGGATTCAGAGGCTCTTTGTTCTAATTCTGCTCTGCACCTTGGGCAAATCATTTCTCTGCACCTGAGTTTCCTCATTTGTAAAATGGGGATTAAATACTACTCCCTCCTACCTAGACTGTGAGCTCCATGAGGGACAGAGACTGTGTCCAATCTGATAACCGTGCACCTATCCAAGGCCTTAGAACTGTGATTGGCAGATAGTAAATACTTAACAAAGGCTTTTCAAAAAAAACCCAAAAATCCAGTTCAAACCCCTGTGATCATCTCAGGTGGGTCCAGGAGAATTATCTCCTTCCTGTTGCCTCTCCACCCCCATAAAAGCAGTGTTGCCTAATGGGTACAGCATGGGCTTGGGAGTCAGAAAGACCTGGGTTCTAATTCTGGCTCTGCCACTTGTGTGCTGTGTGACCTTGAGCAAGTTACTTCACTTCTCTGTACCTCAATTACTTCTTCTGTAAAATGGGGATTAAGATTGGGAGCCCCATGTAGAATAGGGACTATGTCCAACCTGATTTGCTTGTATCCACCCACTGCTTAGTACAGTACCTGGCATAAACTAAGAAATTAACAAATACCACCTACTGATTCTACCTACTAAAGAAAGGCCACTGGTCCCACTGTTTTTCACATCAGGGAACGTACTTGTTGCCAGATTCAATTTCACGCCCCCCAGAGCACTATGTTCTTGGCATTCATTCTCAGGCTGAAAAATGCAGCCTGCTAGTTTAACAGGCCGCAGTGAAGTCACATCAATAATGCTGCTCAAATTTTACACTGGGAAATGGGAAATGGAAATTTGAGTCAAGTCCAGAACTTCTCATCCTGTAAAGAACCATCACTAAGGCTGAAGCAGAGCACAGTTATTCAGCTGCCTTTAAGTCCCTCACTCTCCCACCAAGTTCACAGTGTCTGGAGTCCATCTGGTTTCTTCTCAGCCATCCTCAGCATAGATCCAGGTGTGTGAGGCCTTTTCTGGATGAAGACCAACATCAAAAGTATTTACTGAACATCTGCCTTTTTTGAGGAGATCTGAAAGCAACACTAATACCAAGCAGCTGAAATGGAGGACCACAAACTGGGAGGACAAAAGAAATGCTTCAATTGAAACAAAACCTCAAACGATATGGCAGAGCAGTGGTGGGGCTGTTGGGAAGCCACAGCAAGAGACAGACAGCAATTAGAAATGGGGTGACTCCCAGAACCGACGCTCAGAACAGCAGATCTCAACAGAGATAAGTGGCATCAGGCACTGTGGGCAGCATAGGACTACTTCTACAAACACCTGTTGTGGAAGAGTTTGTTGGTCACCCAGAAGTCTTTTCAGCCACATGTGTACATGCTGATCAAAATGATACACAAATGATACCTATCTGCCTGCGATAATGTACTAGGTAGGCCCTATTCAAAGTGAGGTGATGAGGGGCTTCTTTCCTGAGTAAATCCCTCAGAATGAGAAAGTCCCTCTGCTAGCGATGGTGGGAAGGATGAGAGGCACCCAGGAGCCCAGGAAAGTCAAGTAAAGGGAAAAGTCATTTTATTAAACTGCTTCTCCCTGAGTACCTCAAACAATCAATCAATCACTATTTATTGAATGTGTTCTGTGTGCAGAACACTGTACCAAGTGCTAGGGAGAGTACATTATAACAGAGTTGGCAGACACATTCCCTACCCACAATGAGCCTCTGGAAGCAAAAGCAAAAACCTGGAGACAATGAATTATTTGGAGGGGCCCAGCCTCACTTTGCCACAGCTGCACCAGGCACCAGACTTAAGGCTGACCCAGGGGCAGGATTTAGGGTGGTGCCCATGGGTAGCACACAGGCTATAGTGCAGCAGCAGTGCCATTTGTTCCCACATGGCCTGGATCAGGATGGGGGAGGCTGGGCCAGAGGCCACTCAGGGGAAGGGGTCTGTTCCGCCTTGGAGAGCCTTTTAGGGAATTAGCATTGCCAGGCTGGACTCCAGAGCTGTAGTGTTCTCCATGGAGAGGGACATCTCTCCAGCTTGGTCCAGTCCAGTTTGACCTGACCCCTCAGCTATCACTTTGGCATCCACCCAGGTGGCCACTCAGGCAGCGAGCCTTTTGGGCTCCCTGGACCCGGTGATCATGACACCTCCTGGAAAAAGGAAGTGATGATGACCTGCTTTCTCCCTCACCACTCTCACCATCGTCCTTGACTGCCACCAAAAACTTTTGAGAGCCTCCAGTTCTTACTTCTGAGACTAATGCTTTTGAGGGGAAGTGAAAGGAAGAAAAAGACTGGCTTGCTGAGTCATTGAGAGGATCATAAGGCTGGCTGGCTTATGTTAAAAAAAAAAAAAAGAAAGAAAGCTTGAGGTCAGACCCTCAAGCTTTGGGAATTCTGATCATCTAAATTCTAGGACCTTACTGGCCAACTCTAAAGACCATTTAAAGACCAGTCAAACATTTCTACAAATTTCTAATTTACATCATGAATAAACCAAGAGGTAACAACTTTACTATAGTTTGTGAATGAAGAGATGTGGGCGTAGCATGTTTTAAGAGACCGATTCATTTCCAGCCTTTTCCAAGTCTACTTCCTGCCTTTATCCTATTTAGCTGGAGCACACATCTCCTCCTCTTTCTCAGTCTGGATGAGCAAACCACAAAGGTATGTGGCTGTTGGCAAGTTATTTCAGTGTACTCTATACAGCCCACATGGCTTATCATTATTATTATTATTATTATTATTAATACTGATAATCAATCAATCAATTGTATTTCAGCACTTACTATGTGCAGAACACTGTACTAAGCTCTTGACAGTACTATGCAACTGAGTAAGCTCATCCTCTAGACTGTAAGTTAATTATGGGCAGGGAATGTGTCTGTTAATTGTTATATTGTTCAGCACTTAGTACAGTGCTCTGCACACAGTGAGCACTCAATAAATATGACCGACTGACTGAATGGAATTGGTAGACATATTCCCTACCCGTAACAAGTTCACAGTCAAGAGAGGGAGACAGTCATTCATATGAATTAATTTATTGTTTATTATGCATTATTTATTATTATTACATTACTATTTTATCTTTATTGAGCATTTACTTAGATGTCCAGCACTATTCTAAGTGTCAGAGAAATACAAGGCAGCCCCTGTCCCACAAAGGCCTCATAATTTAAGAGACAGGGAGAGATGGTATTTTATCTTCATTAAGCAGATGAGAAAACTGAAGACTAGAGATGGTATGATGATAGTGAAGTGACTTTCCCAAGGTTGCTCAGCTGTTCAATAAATGCTATTGAGTTAGGGTCCCTCCTTATCTTTCATTCATTTTTCCTTCAGTATTAACAGTCCAACTTAATCCTCAGTGGACTGCCATTCACCAGACAAGTCATAGTCAAGTGAAAGATTAATAACTGCCCTTATTCTATCTATTTTTAGGATTTTTAAGAGGTGAGCCCTATAAATTCAGAGCCCATGATCTGGACCCTAGGAGCCAAAAACTCAGCTGCAGGGCAAATTGCGTGAAATGCAAGTAAAAGGGATTGCAGAGGGAGGTACATTGGGGAGAAGAAGAAGGAGTAAGAGAGGAAGGAGAAGGAGGGCCACGAGGATGTAGTTCTGTGACCTTTTCCTGTTCAGGGCTATAATCATGACATTCCACAAACTGAATGCACTGCTGGGCCCTTACTCCTCTGGATCTGTGCCTCACCCTTCCAGCTCTCTCCCATCTGCAACACTAAAAGTCCCCCTTCGAGAAGAAAATCAAAGCAAGAAGAAGAAAAAAAAAAGTACATTCAAGAAGGTCTGATCTCTGAGGTGATACCTGAAGTTCAAAATTACAAGTATGGAGTTTTATTTGAAAAGGAAAAAGAGATACTTCTAAACTGTGAGCCCGCTGTTGGGTAGGGACTGTCTCTATGTGTTGCCGACTTGTACTTCCCAAGCGCTTAGTACAGTGCTCTGCACATAGTAAGCACTCAATAAATACGATCGATTGATTGATTGCACTTCCCAAGCGCTTAATACAGTGCTCTGCACACAGTAAGCGCTCAATAAATACGATTGAATGAATGAATGAAATGAATGAGATAGCTCTGAAAAACCATCATAACTTTTGTGCCCAGGAAAATGCTAGGAGTAAAATTCACCACAACCTATGTGGTATCTTGAAGAGAACGAGATACCAGATAGCAAGCAACATGGCTTTGTGAAATCCTGTCAGACAAATCTAGTCTCTCCTTGAAACAGGGATGAGCCTGGAAAATCAAAAAGAACTAGCTGGTGTAATCCTCATTCCTCTTGCATGACAACCCAGCCTGCACATTTTGCTTCTCTAATGCCAACTGTGCCTTGCTCTCATCTCTCTTCTCCACTGACCCCTTACTTAAATCCTCCACCTCACCTAGAAATATTTCCCTCTTCACATTCAGCAGATCAACACTCTCCCCATCTTCAAAGTCCTACTAAAATCACATCTCCTCCAGAAGGCCTTCCATGACTGATCTCTAATCTCCCCAATTTACCCCCCTATTGCCACTTCTGGACTTTTGCATCACCTATGAACTTGAGTCCTCATCCACCGAGCACTTAAAGTACTCACATACCACCTTCCCCCACAGTACTTATGTACATTTCTTTAAACTGGCTTCTTTCCTCTCCCTGTAATTTATCTTAGTGTTTTTCTCTCCCACTAGACTGTAAACTCCTTGACTGCAGGAACTGTGCCTACTAACTCAATTGTATTATCCCAACTGCTTAGTACAATGATCCATGCAGAGTTAGTGCTCAATAAATACTACTGATTGATATTTCCTGTTAGAAGGAGATTAAGCAGAAAGCAATCGACAGAATTGGGAAGAAAAGAAACTCAGCTTAACTGTTCAAAAAACCCCCAAGTCATTATTCTTTTCCATCACTGTAGACAACACCACTATCCTCCATATCCCAAGTGCTTACTTAGTACAGTGCTCTGCACACAGTAAGCGCTCAATAAATACGATTGAATGAATGAATATCTCATAAACCTATAACCTTGGTATTATCCTTGATTCGTCTCTGTCTTTCAACTCACATAAATCATGTTAGCTTTACCTTCACACCATCACTAAAATCCACCCCTTCCTCTCCATCCAAAATCTACTACACTGATCCAAGCACTTATCATATCCCACCTGACTACTGCATTAGCCTTCTTCCTGACCTCCCTGCCTCCTGTTTCTCCCACTCCAGTCCATACTTCACTTAGCTGTCCAGATCACTTTTCTAAAAACATTCAGTCCACACCTCCCTGCTTCTCAAGAACCTCCGGTGGTTGCCCAACTACCTCTGCATCAAACAGAAACTCCTTAGCATTGGCTTTTAAGCACTCAATCAGCTAGTTCCTCCTTCCTTACCTCATGGATCTCCTACTACAGCCCAGCCTGTACACTTTGCTCCTCTAACACCAGCTTACTCACTGCACCTTGATCTCGCTGCTGACCCCATTTCCACGACCCCCTCCATATATGACAAGCTACCATTCTCCTCACTTTCAATGTCTTATTAAAATCATATCTCCTCCCAGAGGCCTTCTGTGTCGGCTCTGCACTTGGACCTGAGCTCCTCTGTCCCACAACACTTATGTACATATCATAATTTACTTATTGTATCACTGTCTCCCACTGTAGATTGTGAGCTCCTTGTAGGCAGGACGTATGTCTACTAATGCTGCTGCATTATTCCCTCCCAAGTACTTAGTAATAATAATAATAATAATAATAATAATAATGGTATTTGTTAAGTGCTTACTGTGTGCCTGGCGTGTAGTATGGAGCTCTGCACACAGTAAGTGCTCTGTATATACCAATGATTAATTAATTGATAATGCATTTCTAAGACCTGTCAATTGCATCAGTTAGTCAAATGTATTGTACTCCTAAGCGCTCAGTACAGTTCTCTCAACAGAATAAGCACTCAATCTATACCAATGACTGACTGACTTATCTCCCCAACATGCCATCCTACTTCCCGAAGAACCCTGAAACCATTCCACTACTTTTAGTGAACTTGAAACTATACTGGGGTCTGAGGGCTGGCTGTGATGTGCTCCAGGGAAAGCAGGGGTGTTCAGATGATCCAGCACACTTGCAGAACTGAGAGATGCAGCTGCTGCCATGCAGACTGAAGCCACGGGAAGTGGCAGGAGAACATTATAGAGATGAAGCTCTTCCACTTCCTCATTCTTCTGCCTGAAATGGTAGCCAAACCCTTCCACTTCTCTTTTTCTTCTTACATCAATCGCTAACCTTAATTAGCATAAACTGGGAAAATGGGGGCCAGACACCATGTTTTTTCTGGTAGGGGATGGGGTAGAGGATTCAGAGGTCATCAGAGGACTAGGTGCTTAGTACACTGTTCTGCCCATAGTAGTGCTCAATAAATACCATTGATTGGCCAGGATGAAGTGAATTGTTTCCTGCGGTGGGCAGACCTGGGGCCCCCATTGTTTAACATCTTTCATCACTGAAGGGGAGGATGAACTGGAGAAAAGACTCATTATGTTGGCTGATGACACTAACTTGGAGTTCAGGGTTTGTGTGCAGAGGGCAATCAGCCTGAATTTAGGAAACAGGTTATTAAGAATGAGTGCAAGATAGGACACCCGAGAAAGAAAATCCATTTTTATGGTATTTGTTAAATGCTTACTATTTGCCAGGCACAGAAAAGTTAATTTGACCAAGATCCCAAGTTGCAGAGCAGGGATTAGATCCTAGCTCCTTCTGACTCCCAGGCCTGTGCTCTATCCACTAGACAATGTGGCTTCTCTTAGTTGCTGAATTGTACTTTCCAATCACTTAGTACAGTGCTCTGCATACAGTAAGTGCTCAATAAATATGACTGAATGAATGAATTATGCACACAGTTGCATAGAAAGGGCTAAATGCAAGATATCACGGTCATAATGTCTACTAAGCTGAATTTGCATCAGTAGCATAGCACTATAGGCAGAAGAGGGTGTCCAGATTTGGAATGTTAACAAGGATTATCACTTACAGGTAATCCTCGCTTTAAACACAGGATTGATCAGATGATTGCTGGCCACTGGCTCCAGTTTTGTGCTCTACAAATGAATGGAATGTGTAGTTTTGGGAGGGTCCCTCAGTGTGGATTTACAGGCATAGGTATTTAAGTGTTTGGAAAATAAAATCTGTGAATCTGAGCTTAAACTGGGATTATTCCAAGATGGAGAAGATAAAATGGAAAGATATTCAACTTCTTGTCATGTTTAGCTATCTTTATTGAGTTAGAGAGGAAGAGTATGGAATCCTCTTCTTTGGAAGTCTCGGTTTCTATCTGCATGTGGGCATGGACAGGGGATGGACAGAGAATCAGCCATAATAGTCTCTGAGTTTTTCCCTGCTCCTAAGAACTTCCCTGGATTGATGGCAAACCTGAATAATAACAACAATTGTTAAGAACTTACTATGGGCCAAGTACCATGTCAAGCATAGGGGTAGACACAAGAAAATCAGATTGGACACAGTCTCTGTCTCACACAGGTGTGCACTCTAAGAGGGAGGGAGAATAGGTGTTTCACCTCCATTTTACAGATAAAGAAACTGAGGCTCAGAAAAGTGACTTGCCTTAGTAGGCAAGTGGTGGAGCCAGGATTAGAACCCAGGTCTTCTGGCCTCCAGTCCTGGACTCTTTCTGCTATACCCACTGCTTCTCTTCATATCTCCAGCCTGAACCAAATTCTGGAAACGTGTGGTGCCACTCAGAAAAATCCTTCTCAGTTCTGTGTCTGCCATCCCCTGGAACTGACAGCCTCGAAGGTGTCCCAGTTTTTATGAGGAAGTAGCAGTAATTTTGAGCAGTTTTGCAACCTTTGCCCATTCATCTTTTAAGTCAGCTTGTAAAGATGTTTGTCGGAAATATCAACAGGCTTTAAAATGGAATCCAAAAAAACACTTTAATGGTCTCCACAAAGATTTATATACAAACTTTCCAGTGTGCCGCCAAATACATTCTCACATCCACCTTAGTCCAATCATGCCTGCTTTGAACATGTAGCTACATGACGCTGAGTGTAAAGAAAGAAATACTCCTAGCAAACATTTGGCAGTCAGATTGTCCTTTCATAGTACAGAAAGTGCTCATCACACAAAAAAAGCAAGAGTGCTTAATTACAAGGAAAACAAGCTATATGAGTATTTGTCTTTTTTTTTTTAACAAATGTTCATTATTTTTGTACTTCTCAAAAATGTTTCCCAACTTCCTCTTGGGCATTTTTTCCAGAGGAATTTCCAGGCTCTGCTAGGACTGTCTGATTTTCTTTGTCTTTGCTCTCCAAAACACCTATTATTCAGAAATAACAGCATACTGGGAATGCCTTCTTTACTTGCTCTTTTTATTGTTGTTGTTGTTGGTGGTGGTGGCAGTGGTGTTTTGGGGTTTTTTTGGTATTTGTTAAGCATTTACTATGTACCTCGCACTGTATTAAGCTCTGGGGTGGATACTAGATAATTGGGTTGGACACAATCCCGGTCCCACATAGGCCTACATCCTTAATCCCTATTTTAAAGTAGAGGTAATTGAGGCACACAGAAGTTAATCGACTTGCCCAAATCACATAGCAAATAAATGGTGGAGCCAGGATTAGAACCCAAGCCTTCCAACTCCCAGGCCCAGGCTCTTTCCTTAAGCCACGCTGCTTCTAAAGCTCTTTTTGTTTTGCCTGAAACCAATACCTGAACAACACAGCACCAAAAAAAAATGCATGTTCATCTTAAAACATCATGAATTCCAATTTAAAAATAATAATTTTATTACGAAGCCTTACAGAAAACAACTCCCTCTATCAACTCTGTGTACTGTACTCTCCCAAGTGCTCAATACAGTACTCTGCACACAGTAAGCACTAAATAATACCATTGATTAATGGATTGAAAACAACAAACCTGATTTGAGGTAATTCCCAATTTGAGAGAAACTAGAAGCCATAAGAGTGAATTGTTTGCTTGCATTTTTTTTTGTAACAGCTTTTTCTTCCATAATAGTTTGTGGATCTGCCGCTCCCTCTCCTGTCCTATTGTCACAATTCTAGTGCAAACCTGTCCCACCTCACAACTAGGCTACTGAAGCAAGCTTCTACCTCCAGCCCCTTCACACGCACACAGTAATATAATTGAATTAAGTAATTAATAATAGTAACAATAATAATTGCGATATTTGTTAAGTGCTCACTCTGTGTGAGGCACTGTACTAAGCACTTGGGTGGATACAAGCAAATTGGGTTGGACACAGTCCCTGTCGCACGTGGGGCTCACAGTCTCAATCCCCATTTTATAGAGGAGGTAACTGAGGCCTGGAGAAGTGAAGTGACTGGCCCAAGGTCACAAAGCAGATAAGTGCCAGAACCAGGGTTAGAACCCATGACCTTCTGACTCCCAGGCCCATGCTCTACCCACTATGCCATGCTGCTTCTCGTGCTTACTATGTGCAAAGCACTGGGGTATATATATAAAATAATCAGATCAGACACAGCCCCTTCCACTTCATGAGTCTCCCAGTCTAAGGGGGAGAGACTCACACCACACACACCACAGCAGGGATCATTTTTCTCTAACATCAACCCTACAATGGTACTCTGATAAGACAAATTAAAATTCTTGAACATGGACATCTAGACTTTACCAGGTGACTTCTCCAAATGTAGACTTTCTCCTCTCCCATTCCACTCCACTGGTGTTCTTTTTCTTCTGTCTCTATTGTTCACTTCCAAGCACATAATACAGTGCTCTGCAAACAAACAGAACTCAATAAATACGTCTGATGGATTGGCTTGAATCAGGGAATTGAATCAAGGCTTGACTCACAGTCTCTTGCATGACTCTCTGATTTCCTCTGACCCATAGCACACACCATCACACGTCTCTAAGTAACATCCTGCATCATTCCAGAATTCTAATTAAAAGCACATTTCCAGACTAAAAACTTCCCTAACCTCTTCTCCAGTCCTCTCAATGCTAATTTATTCATCTTCCCCAGTACTTTGTAAGCTTCAGTTATTTAGCTGTATTTATCAAGTTTCTGCTGTATGCAGTGTAGTCAGCATCTAGGAGAGTACAAATTAAGAGGCAAAATGTATCGTCTCTGTCTTCAAGGAGTTTGCATTACAATCCAGTGTAATCTTATGTATAGCTTTCTGTTATTTATGAGTAGAACTGGTTCTTTGGGTTTGCCTGTCTTCTCCCCCTCCCTTCAACCCCTCTTCAGACTGACAGTTCCCTGAGGGCAGGGGCCATGACATTCTCTTCTTTCTTTCCAAATCTCCCTCACTGCCAACTGCACAAAGTAATAATAAGTATAATAATTATGGTATTTGTTAAGCACTTACTATGTGGCAAGCACTGTTCTAAGTGCTGGGATAGATTCAAGTTAATCAGGTTGGGCACAGTCCCTGTCCCACATGGGGCTCATACTCTTATCCCCATTTTACAGATGAGGTAGCTGAGGCATAGAGAAGCTAAGTGACTTGCCCCTGGTCACTCAGCAGACAAGTGGTGGAACTGGGATCAGAACTCAGGTCCTTCTGACAAGCAGGAACCTGCTCTATACCCTAAGCCATGCTGCTGTTCATTAAGTACCATTGATGATGATGTTAACAGTGTCTTCTAATGCACTCTCAGGATAGATGAGCCAGAGTCTTTTGTTGTAAAGGATCTGTTCTCCTCTTCCCTAGTAGTATGTAAGCATCATAGCATCATAGGTTAAATACTAGACAAACGTCAGTAAATTTGACTGTCAGAAAAATATAAACAGACAAATGGTCCCTCATTGACCATCCCCCTACCCTGCCAACTTCTGGAGCTAATCTAGTTCTCAAGTGATCTGGCCTCACCTTGGGAAAAAATGGAGAAGTTCTTGGACAAACACAGAGATTCCAGTTGTTTGTGGAACAAGGCCAGGACTGGTTCTAGGGGTCTTGCTCCCAACAAATGCTTTAAGCTCCTTCCAGAATGCCCAAAGGCTCTGAGACCCCTACAGAGCCCTTCCAGCCTCCAGGGTGGGGTGGTCTTCCAGCCTCTAAGGCAAAATGGTGTTCCTGTTTTCTTAGTGGGATGCTCTATCAACCTCCTAAGAGGGATGGTATTCCAAACCAGCAAAGGCCTTGAAGCCCAGCCAGAGTCCCAGTAGAAAATTGCAATTTCATGGCTGAGCCTGAAGCTGGTTAGCCTCTGGGGTGGCAACAATACATCGGGTGCCCGAGGAGTGGCCTCCATGGGTGTTCTACCCCTGGGCAAACTTCCCAGATGACTTGACACCTGTCTACATGTTTTGTTTTGTTGTCTGTCTCCCTCTTCTAGACTGTGAGCCCATTCTTGGGTAGCGACTGTCTCTATATGTTGCCAACTTGTACTTCCCAAGTGCTTAGTACAGTGCTCTGCACACAGTAAGTGCTCAATAAATACAATTGAATGAATGAATGAATTCAAGGAGAGTCCTTCAAGGGAACTCTCATTCAAAACCTAGCTGGAGAGGTCTAGACCTTCATCTTTTGTGATGTGGTTTTTTTTGTAAATTCCACCTCCAGTTGATTAAGCAACCTTTCCCTTCCACAACTAAATGGGGAAGAGGAGTGATGGGTAGGGAAGAGTCTAATGGCAGTTGATGGTGGAAAGTAGGATTTAGGTAGTGTGCGCATCACCTATATTTTACTCAAGTGGGATTTTAGGAGGGAGCTCCATGTGGGATAGGGACGTGTCCAACCCTATTTGCTTGTATCTACCCCAGTGCTTAGTACGGTGCTTGGCATGTAGTAAGTGCTTAACAAATACCACAATTATTATTATTGTAATGAGGGAAAACCTAGAAGATCCAGAGGGGAATAGGGGAGGAACAAATGAAGTCCTCAAGGAGGAGTTATACCAAAAGAAAAAAAAAACCTAGAAGCCAGGGGTTTAGATTCAGTCAGTTGGTCAATCATTCTATCATATTTATTGAGTGTTTACTGAGTAACTTCCTTGGGAATGTCACTGTTTCTGAGCCTCAGTTTGCCTAAATGGAAGCAATAACTTGGATCAGAAAAGGGCTTTTAGTGAAGACCCTCAAATTAAAAAACATTTTAAGAACTAATAGCTATATAAAATAGCAACTAGATCCTAGGTCCAGGGTTAAAGTAGGTTCAAAACGAAAGAAACCTCAGGAGTGGGGCCTGAAGGTTTTGCTGTTTCTGCTCTTATTTCTTCTCTTATTAGCTTTAAAGGGACAATAATCGGTGGAAATTAGTATGGGTGAGGCCATAATGAAAGAGCTGGCTTGGGCCAGGAGCCCCCTATAACTCCGGGTCACTTGTCTTGTACATCTTCACCAGTGTTCAGCGGTACCAGTTTTTTTGTTTTGTTTTTCTGTCCCACCATTGCAGGAGAGCATACCCTAAAAAGGCTTTAAGTTCCCTTCCCTTGCAGATGGGATTCATTTTTCAGATAGCTGAAAATAGAAAGGCGTGGTCTCGGAAAATGTGAGCTTCTTTGCTCAAAATCTGTCTAAGAATGCAGGCTCTGTACAACTCTTCAGCTGCCCAGGAGAATAATACAGAAAGAAAAGAAGAAAAACACCTCAGCCCCCCCCTCTATGCCACAGTGGTGCCAGATACTTTCCATAGAGATGGCCGGCTCTGAGGGCTGAAAGGCAGGATCAATGACATGTTTGGTGAAGGAGGCTGCCGGCAGGGCTTGCCAGATGCGAGTCAAAGACAGAAGGAACTACCTCATAGCAAGCCAAGCTGGGGGTGAAAGAACACAAGACTCTAGGCTCTGGATCACACTGCCACTTCTTGGCAAGTTGTCCTTGGGTCAAGAGAGGCTCCGTCCTGCCAACAAGTGTGAGAGGGTAAGGGAAGTAGAGGGAGACATCCTCCCTAAATGCCTCTGGGAATTATAGTCCCTTTGACTCCCAGCATCCTTTGCAAGAGTGTAAATATTCTGGGATTCATTCATCAGTCATATTTATTGAATGCTTACTGTGTGAAAAGCACTGTACTAAGCGCTTGAGAGAGTACTCACAACAATATTACGGACCCATTCCCTTCCTATAATGAGCTTACAGTATCCTCAGAAACACTCAATTGAGGCAAAAATCCAGGGTACTGGAAGGGGCTGGGCCCTGGGAAGACACAAGGCAAAATAATTTAACTTCTAAGACAGTGTTCATTTCTTGTTAGAGGAATCTTAGATTTACCCACTAATTGTCAGATATTAAGCCCTTGAGAGTCAGTGACACTGTAATTCCCACCTTTGAATTCTCTCCCAGAGCTTCATTCAATCATACTTATTGAGTGCTTACTGTGTGCAGAGCACTATACTAAGCACTGGAAAAGTACAATTCAGCAATAAAGAGGAACAATCCCTGTCCACATTAGACAGTGTAGTGCTCTGTACCCAGTGTTAGCCCATTGTTGGGTAGGGACTGTCTCTATCTGTTGCCGAATTGTACTTTCCAAGCACTTAGTACAGTGCTTTGCACACAGTAAGCACTCAAATTCGATTGAATGAATAAATACTTTTGCTATCAATTATATTTGTTATTGAGCACTTACTCTGTGCAGAGCACTGTACTATACACTTGGGAGAGTACAAAATAACAGCTTTGATAGACATGTTCCCTGCCTACAAGGAGTCTAGAGGGGTGGCCCCCAGGCCACGGTCCAGTAGGACTGGGGAGCAGGAGCTGGGGGGTTGGGAGTGAGGAAGGGGCCAGAGGCAGCACTGACAGCCTCAAATGAGGGGCAAGGCTCCCAGGTCTGACCCCTCTCTGTAATAGGAGTACTACTCTTACACTACTCTGACCCTGATGCCACAGTGACTGGCTCAGGCAGACTGATAACGAGAGGAGGAATAAAGTCTTGGGCTGTCAGCATCCCCAGGCAGCAGCTGACAAGAGGAGTACTCCAGCAGGAACATACCTCAGCTCACGGTCTCCTAGCAACAGTATACTGTCCCCAGAAATCCACCCTAACTTTTTCCAGACCTAGCACACTGCTTAAGTGAAATGTAAAAACACAAGGTCTTTGCAGCAAAATGAGCCTGCTAAAGTTTGCCCCGTTAACAAGTATGTAGAATCCATTAACTTGTCTTTTCTTTTTACTCCAAACTGCCCTTTGGTTCCCTCGTAGAGGTTCCTTCTGTGACTCAGTAGTGGACAGGGACTATATCTCAGCACTGCCAACTCTCAATCCAGAGCTCTTCTCACTGAAAACTACCAAGAACCTTTGCTGCCTTCCCATCATGACTGCCAGGACCTCGACTCACTACATGCTTTGCACATGCTATGCAGTGAGGAGCTGCCCCTCAGACTAACTGGCAAGATATAGTCAGGAGCAGCACACATTTTCTACAAATCTTAGGAAGCCCCTACCAGTCCCCTTTACCATTAGACTTGTTGGATTCTGTACTTTTATGTTGTTTTGGATTTATACGTTTTCATCTTTCCTACTGTGTCTTCTACCTTATTTTTAGACTGTGCGATTCTGTCTAATTTCCACTTGTGAATTTTCCCAACAGTACAGTGCTCTGAACACAGCACATGCTTAACAAATACCATTATGACTACAAATACTATCCCACCAGCACTCCAGGCAGCAGCAGGGCTATGGGGTCTATAATCTACCATGCATAAATCAATGGAATATATGGAGGTGACGAAGCTATTCCTTGCATTCCATGGTGATTTCACTTTCAGGAATCCTTCCAAGTCATGAGGTTTCCCACCCAGGCCAGCCCTTATTTCTCCACAGTAAAAATTCTGGCTCATAGGCCCTGTTGGAGGAGGCTGCAAGATCCAGCCCTAATCTCTTTCTTTGGGAGTTGTGAACATTACATTTCCATGGTGGTGGTGGGTGGGGGGGTGGGGAGGGAGGGTTAGGGTGAAGGGTGGCATTAAGTGCTTTATACTCTATTTGACTTGAATTCCAGTGTCTTCTAATGTCCTTAGGGCTCGCTTCCACTCAGCCCGCAGTATATCAAGATGACAAACATGAGTGCGGATTCCAGGATCACCACCCATTCAGCACTCTGTACTTACTGTCTCATTCACAGCTTCAGTTATTCTTGGAGATGAAACAGATAGTATCAATGGCTGAAGCATTCATGACTCTGCCTTTGATGCCAAGTGCAAATCTCTGGCAGTCTCTTATTCCGGTCCAAGAGACTGAATGGCAGGAAGCGCTCTTCCATAGTCATGTGATTGTAACAGGTCTGTTCATTCATCAAAATCTCACCATCACGTAGGCTTCAGCTATGACCCCCCCCCCCCCCAACTCAAAAGAAAGGAATCAGCTAGGTAATGGAGTGGATGCCAATTTTGGGTTCCTAACATTGAATCCCAAAATTCCTTAGGCAAGTCACTTCCCTCTCTCTGCTTTTTCATCATGCAGCCCCACCCTTCAGCGGTGTCAGGCAGTCTCTTGAGTGAAACTGTAATGCTATTTTTAGGGCAACTTCTTTAATTTACAGTTTCCCATTTTATGACTATTGGGTTATTTTGAATGATTAAATGGAAAATCTTATGTCATTCTGGGTGTTCATATTTGAAATGAATCCAGGTTTTTTTTTTTAAAAAAAAGTGGTTAACTCTCCACTGTGGATTAAATTGGTTCCAAATGATAACAGGATAGTGTTTTCAGGAAAATGCAATCCTGGGTTTCACAGAATGGGTATAATAATAATAACAATAACGCTTATGGTATTTTTAAGTGCTTACTATGTGCCAAGCATTTTTCTAAGCACTGGAGTAGATGCAAGGTAATCAGGTTGGACACAGTCCCTGTCCCACATGGGGCTCAGAGTCAATCCCCATTTAACAGATAAGGTAACTGAGGCCCAGAGAAGTTAAGTGATTTGCCCCAGGTCACACAGAAGACAAGTGGTGGAGCCAGGATTAACATCCACATCCTCTGATTCCCAAGCCTGTGCTCTTGCTACTAGGTCATGCTGCTTCTTGTGGATTAATTATCTGCAGTACACTCACCATGTGATTTCCATGAAATTTCTTGACTTTTCACTTATTCACCTAGAGGAACCAAGAGACCTCGGCTCCACCAATTTACCATCAAGAAATCACCATTATTAGCTTCATCCCCACAACTGAACCAAACTGGTCTGCTCAACCCAGTGGAGCCGGAGAGGGGCCAGAGGTGTAGCCAAGATGGCAGCTCTACTCCTTGACCTCTTTTGGTACGACACCTCCCCAAGATCTGACACTTGTGGCTGCCACTTGCCCCCACAAACCCCGGCTGCCAGTAACAACAGCACCGAAAGCAGGCCGGTTAAGCTGGAGCTCCCAAGAACGAGTGACACACCAGGAAAAGGAAATGGACAAGAAGAGCATCTGCCTGGCCTGGCCCAGTGGATGAGATAAGCAGGGGAGGAAGAAGAGGAGGAGGATGCTACTGCTGCTTTTCTGGATCTTGTTGGACTCTGGCCCAGGCAGTTTCCCATTCCCGAACCCCATTCCACAAAACAGGACCACCTATTTGCTGCATCTCCTATCTGGAAGGCTTGGGAGCCAGCATTATGGATCCAACATGCTGTGGGCATCCAGTGGCTAAAAAGAAACTTTTTTCCCTCTCCTGCTTCATGTTCCCATGGAAAGGGGCAGCTACCTGGCCGGGAACCCACCGTGTGCATACCCCATTGAGTATGAAGACTGGGCGGGCTTTGGGCCATGGGACCATTGTTTTCACAGCACTGCAGAACCCAGGTGACTCAAAGGTCCAACCATCCAGGTTGCCTCCCATAACCTTGGTACTGAGCCTCTTCCGCAGGGCCAGATCAACCCTTCCTGGGGTCTGGGGCTGGATGACTTACAGAGATGGCCCTCACTCCCCTTCTCTGGACTCCTAAACCTCTGAACCACAGTACTCATCCCAGAGCCAATATTTCAATAGGGAAAAGCGATGAATGCGGTTGCACACTAACAAGCATTGATATTTTACTGTGAAGTTCATGGGTGGGCTAACCCAAGATGGGAAGGAGGGGGGTGTCACTCATCCCTAATGATTCTATATTAGCACTGATTGATAGCTCATTGTCATTCCTTAGGGTGGACTAACCACTAACTTGGGTGGGGAAAGAAAAGGAGGCGAGATTTTAAGTCAGCAACCCAGGACTCCGTTGCCCAGGGATTCTGGCACCCACGACCCCAGGCCTGGCCAAATGGTTCAGTGGTGAGTCAAGCATATTGACACTTGGGGTGAGTGACCAGGAAGCACTGCCCGGAGATAGAGTACTTGGCAGCTCCTACTCTGACTCACCACCCAGTGCTCCTGGCCCCAGTCTCATAGCTGTTCAGCTCCTGCAGCAGCAACAAAATCATGAAATGTTGGAGAAGCAGGCAGGGTGGGTGGAGGTGGCTGGTCAGACCTCAGCCCCATTGCTGCCATGGTGCCTGCCTCATTTCCAAACCCATGCAGGGATTTTACCAGCACTTGCATAGAGGGTGTAGCAAGCGGGAGCCTAGAGAGCCCCAGTCCTACTATGTCTGCTAGATCTGGGACAGGCAGGCTTCTTTTTCAGGTTGGCCATCCCCTTCCCCACCCTGAACTGGGCTGCCTCATCCCAGGAGCTCTGCTCAGAGGCAGGAGAGCACCGAAGACCAGGAACTAAGCTTCAAGCAAGTGGTCCCGCTTGCCACTCTCTTTCCTCCCTGACCTCATTCTTCCATTAGCTGGCCTCTTCTCTAAGGAGGGGAGACATTTAAAATGGCCACTGCATATGCTCAGCTCAGTCCCCATCACCCTCTCCATTCAGTGTTGCACATGCGAGATGGCCATTTTAGGCAGGTCGATTTTGGACGCCATCTTCATAAAGTCCCTGATGATGGCCATATTGGAGGGTATGAAGTTGCAGTGACATGAGTTGTGCACCTCTAGGGGCCTTCCCTTATCTCGGAACTCGGAGCCCAAAACCTCCAAAGCCCTTGTATTAGTGTGGTTTCAGCTACATTTGCAAGTCTGCACAAGCCAAGAGGGGCTTGCGCAGCTCCTGTTGATCGTTGGTGGGATTAACGGGGCACCTCCAGAAATTAGGGCAAAGGCAAGATAAATAGCTGCTTCCTAGCTGCTTCTTCCCAAACAACCCTGGAGCCCGGCCTCCACCCCTCCTTCTCCTGTAAGCCACCCACACCCAACCCTGGTGCTTGGATAGGAGTCTGAAAATAAAAAAAAGTCAGCAGTGGAGGAGGGGAAACACTCACAAGTACTTTTTTCTTCCTAGTCCTCCCTCTTCCTTTCTCTCCCTCTCCTGGAACTTCTCCTCCTCCTCTTCTTTTCTTCCCCACTTTCTCTATTTCCCCCCAAAGCCCTGCAACCTCAATGCTTCACCCCCAACAAATTTGCACCCTGACATTCTAAATGCAAAGTGGACACCCATTGCCGGGGAACATCATCTATTATGAAGAAAGTCAAAACTCAGGGCAGCATCTCCCATTAGCTACAAGTAATGAACTCTTCTACTTTGAGATGGAAAGAGAGGTCCTTTGTGCATTTATCCAAAAGAGAGGACTGATTCTCCACCACCCTCATGTCCAGACAGAAGCTGCTATGACACAGTATTTCTCCCAAACCCAAAATTAGGCCCATAAGCCAAGGACAAGTCACAGCTTGGGGTGCAGGGAACCTGGGACAGAAGAACTTATTACTGGCTACTCTCTTCTTCGGACTTTTTAAGGGACTGTTGAAAATCTATGGGAAAATGCTCTTGACAGCAGTTCTGCAACCTGACAGCTCTAGAGATTCGATACCCCCTTTAACTGGGGCAAAAGTACTTTCTCTAGTGCAGGAGAGTTAGGGAAGCAACATGGCTTAGTGGAAAAAACCTGATCCTGGGAGTCAGAGGAACTGGCTTCTAATCCCGTCTCTGCCATTTGCCTGCTGGGTGACCTTGGGCAACTCACTTCACTTGTCTGTGCCTCAGTTTCCTCATCCATAAAATGGGGATGAAATACCTGTTATCCCTCTTAGTTGGACTATGAGTCCCATGTGGGACAGGGATTTGGATATACCACAGACCTTAGTACAGTGCTTGGTTTATAGTAAGCATTTAACAAAACCACAATTATGATAATTATTCTTTGCAACTTTCTTTCAGCATCTTTATTAAAATAATAATAATAATGATAATGGCATTTATTAAGCAGTTACTATGTGCAAAGCAGGGACAGGATGCTATGTACTGCACAGATTATAAAGTGAAACAAAGGGGTTGTCCAGTCATATATAATAGACAGGCAGGACCCAGCTAACCACACTTACAGAAGGCAGAACAAAGTCACATAAAGGAATATTTACACTCAACATCAGGAAATATTTCTTCAGAGTCAGGTTGGTTGCACTACGACAGTGCACTAACCCTAGTTCCATTGCTAGAAACAGTCAAAACAACATCTGGGCTGGGCATTCAAATTCTTATTTATTTTTATTCTCCATTTCTATGAGGTTGGTTCTTTGAAGAGCCAGGAAACTTATCGCGATACTGGTTGGGCTGTCCCAGTCTATTTTCTCAGTTCTTTTCCCTGTGGCCCTGGGTGTTGAAATAAACATCCAATGGACACCAAGAGCTTTCAACAGCAAAAGAGTTAGAAGCATTTTAACAAGAACCTTTCAGCATTGGAGAACCCTTCCCCACTCCCTGCTTAGCCCTTTCATTATCCACAATAATGCCTTTTTGCTGATGACTCTCCCTGCCATGTCTTTAGATGGTGACAGTGGCTTATTAACAACAACAAATGCCAGGAACAAGAAGTCCTTACCTGTGCTTTGAGAAAATGTATTCTTCTCTTAGGATAATAAGCAGCATGAGAACAATGTGAAAGGAGGTGAAGAGCCCAGTTGAAGGATCCCTGCCTAGCCAATTTGTTCAGAGACATTAGAAGTGGATAAGGTGGAAGACTCACGTAACTATCCCAAATTTTTGGTTTCAGTGTGACCAACATAGACAGGAACCAAAACTCAGAGCCACCTACAGACTGTTTAATTGCTCAAATAATTATAATGATGGTATTTGTTAAGCAGTTACTATATGCCAAGCACAGTTCTAAACGCTGGGGTAGATACAAGGTAATCAGATTGTCCGATGTGGGGCTCATAGTCTTGATCCCCATTTTACAGGTGAGGTAACTGAAGTACAGAGAAGTTAAATGGCTTGCCCAAGGTCGCACAGCAGACGAGTGGTGGAGCCGGGATTAGAACCCATGATCTCTGACTCCCAAGGCCAGGCTCATTCCACTGAGCCACGCTGCCTCAATTTCTAGAGCCTTGTCAATAGCCTCTCATCCTGACCAATAGTAATATATTCCAGGAGAAAAGAAATAGATCCCACTGATGCTGCAGGTTTGGCGGTAGACAACGTGATGAAATGGTGAATAGCATTTTACTAATACTCAGTGTGCATGATTTCCCAGCAGACTGGCAGTTAGTTGACCACCAGCCATTCTCACCAGCAGCTCTGAGTTTAGATCTAGTCTGCCTGGAATCTCCACAAAGATTTGGGGTAGCTGTGGGGCACTCGCTGCAGGTGGCAGACACCCCCTCAAAGGAACGAGGATAAATGAGCACTACTCCCAGTTGATCACGTTGAGCAGGCTGAGGTGGGCCCTGTGCCTCTTCAGAATTCTGATGGGCCTCAGCCTTCCTAGGGGGATCCAGCAGCTCAGCCTCATGGATAGAGCATGGGGCCTGGGAATCAGAAGGACCTGGGTTCTAATTTCCGCTCTGTCACTTATCTGCTATGTGACCCAGTGCAAGTCACTTCACTTCTCTGTGCCTTAGTTACCTCAGATGTAAAATGGGGATTAAGATTGTGAGCCCCGTGAAGGACAAGGACTGTATGCCACCTAATTAACTTGTATCTACCTCAGAGCTTAGCACAGTTCCTGGCACATAGTAAACACTTAACAAATGCCACTATTATCATTATTATTATTCATTCAATTGTATTCATTGAATGCTTAGTGTGTGCTATTATTAATTATTATTAGACTAAACTGGGAGTCAGAACAGGAGGAACAACAAGAAAAACCTTGAACCTTCTCCAGCCTACAGTTACATTGGAAGTGGAAACCATCCTGTTCTGGCCTGAGTCCCCTGGAATGCTGCAGCAAAGAACACAACCCACCCGGCCATCCCAAACTTTGGTAGAGAGTGGGAAGCTTCCCCAATCACAACAATCTAAGTCCTGAATCCACTGACCCCAAGAAGTTCAGGAAGTTGTCAAATACCCAAATGTATTGCTCAGTGGGATTAGCATACACTACCATGCACCTTGGTAGCATCTCTAATGGGCAATACCCAAGGGAGAATCTTTTTAGCTCAATAATCTTACTTCTTGTCCAAGCACATGCTACAGCTGGGAAGGAGAGGAAGCATTGGCAAACACCCACAGCTGTTCCAATATATTAGATTACCAGAGCCAGCCAAATGGAAGAAAGCCCTTCCACACCCCCCAAAATGCACACCCACACCAACACTCTCTCATTCTCTCCTGCCCCCCTCCCCCCCACAATTATCCCCTCTTTTCCAGCTGGGAGGGTGAAGCAACAGCAGTATCATAAGGCTGCTTTAACTTTCAGACTCTTGGACAAGCTATGGAAGCCATGAAGACTTAAAATGAAGATCCGGCTATGACTATTTGACTCGGAGCCTCAAGAAGCTTGAAATTCTTCTCCTGTAGCCACAGTGCCCTATCCCTCTTGTGCTATATTTTGCTGTCCTTATGTTTCATGTTGTTTTTGTGGTTACGTTTCACCTTTTCTTAAGTGTCTGTCACCAGTCCCCATCTCCCTTCTCATTTTTAGAATATGAGGTCTTTGAGGGCCAGGGACTAATTTTCATCTGAGTATTTTTTTTTCCTCAGAGTTTAGTATATTGTTCTGCACAAATTAAGCATTCAGTAAATTACTACTCTTACCTCAAAGAAAGCATTGGTCAGACAGAGAGAGCTCTTTCAGTTCTAGAGCTGTCAACCCCTTAGACTATAAGCTTGTTGGCCGGGAATGTGCCTGTTATTGTGTACTCTCTAAGCTCTGTACACAGTAAGCACTCAATAAATATGATTGACTGGCCAACTCCCATCTAGAAGAAAAGGAAAGCAGGAAGGAAGTACCCTTTATCAGTTACCGTGGCTTCTGGAGCTCAGGGGGAAGGAAGAATTAGTAGGGTGAACCTAGCCAGTAGCATTCCTATGGGAGACTGTGGCCCATGGCCATTTTTAGGTGTGTTGTAGAGCCAGCGCAAAAAAGTTATCAACCAGCATCAAAGAGGGAGGGGCCCAAGTCTGGGCCGGTCTACATCAACTGAATAGTCAGGCTTCTCCAAGCCCCTCAGGAGGCAGGAGACTGCCCACTGCTTCCCAGACGCCAAAGTGGATTGATGTCATTTCCTCGCTTGGCTTTGAGTATTTCATCTGGCATCTGGGCCTTCCAGACCGTAAACTCATCAGGGCAGGGAATGGGTTGGCTAATTCTGATGTTTTGTACTCTCCCAAATGCTTAGTACAGTGCTCTGCACATTGTAAGTGCTCAGTAAATACCATTGATTGATCTCATGTTTCTCTGATTATACCTACGGGTGGCTTCCTTTCATACTCCAACATGGTGCTATTTGGCCACATTTGGTCCACTCCATCTCAAATGCTTAAACAAATCTTGACACACATGAAAACGAACCACTGAGCTCATTTAAATTTTGCAGAAGTACAAGTCAGGGAAGGGGTGGAGATGGGGATTTCAATACTCCCAGAGAAACTCCTTTGGTCTAGCTTTCACCATTCCTCTCTCTTCAATCAAAATGGGCTCTCCCCACCAACAGGTTCCTCTGTGGGAATGATGTCAAACAAGTTCTATTAACCCAGAAAAATTAGCCATTTTCCCCCAGTCTGTAACAGCTGAAGGTTCAAACTCTAAGAGGATTTTTGGGGTCCCCTCAGGGTTGCTATTTAGAGCAAATTTAGTACAGTGACATTATGAAACACTTCACCCAGCGAGTCTGTAATAGTCTCCTGGTGTCAGCTGAGATGGAAAAAAATCTGCCAGCTGATGACAAATAGGTAGTTCCCTACCCCTTGGACTTTGACTACAAAAGCAACAAAAAGCCCCATCTGGCTCTGGCTTCAGACAGAGATTTTGGGGATAAGGCAGTCACAAGCTTTACTGCCCTGGGAGTTAGAGGTGATCTTCCTAAACAATCAGCCGTACTGACTATAGATTAACAAAGAGGGAGAAAGGTAGTTTACTATTATAGATAAAAGAACAGGTGCAGAGCATTGTTTGTCTGTCACTTTCTTGCCAAATCCTGGGCTCAAGGTTTTGTGTGGGTGATGATGTTGCTAATGATGGTTTTGATTAAGGGAATACATCTTACACACTGTACTAAGTGCTAGGGTAGAGTCAAGATAACCAGACGGAACATAATTTGCATCCTATAGGTGGCTCATGAAGGAGGGAGAAACAATTATTTACTCTCCATTTTATTCATTCATTCATTCAGTTATATTTATTGAGCACTTACTGTGGGCAGAGCACTGTACTGAGCACTTGGGAAGTACAAGTTGACAACATATAGAGATGGTCCCTACCCAGCAACAGGCTCACAGTCTAGAAGGGGGAGACAGACAACAAAACATGTAGACAGGTGTCAAAATCATCAGAACAAATAGAATTAGGCTATATGCATATCATTAACAAAATAAATAGAATAGTAAACATGTACAAGTACAATAAATAGAATCATAAATCTGTACAAATACATACAAATGCTGTGGGGAGGGGAAGGAGGTAGGGCGGGTGGAATAGGGAGGAGGAGAGGAAAAAGGGGGCTTAATCTGGGAAGGCCTCTTGGCAGAAGTGAGCTCTCAGTAGGGCTTTGAAGGGAGGAAGAGAGCTAGCTTGGCGGATGTGTGGAGGGAGGGCATTCCAGGCCAGGAGGAGGACGTGGGCCGGGGGTCGATGGTGGGATGGGTGAGAACGATGTACAGTGAGGAGGTTAGCAGCAGAGGAGCAGAGGGTGCAGGCTGGGCTGTAGAATGGAAGAAGGGAGCTGAGATAGGAAGGGGTGAGGTGATGGAGAGCGTTGAAGCTGAGAGTGAGGAGTTTTTGCTTGATGCACAGGTTGACAGGAAGCCACTGGAGATTTTTGAGGAGGGGAGTAACTTGCCCAGAGTGTTTCTGCACAGAGATGATCTGGGCAGCAGCGTGAAGTATAGATTGAAGTGTGGAGAGACAGGAGGATGGGAGATCAGAGAGGAGGCTGATGCAGTAATCCAGTCGGGATAAGATGAGAGATTGAACCAGCAAGGTAGCAGTTTGGATGGAGAAGAAAGGGCAGATCTTGGCGATGTTGCAGAGGTGAGACTGGCAGGTTTTGGTGACGGATTGGATACGAGGGGTGAACGAGAGAGCAGAGTCGAGGATGACACCAAGAATGAAGGCTTGTGAGACGGGAAGGATGGTAGTGCCATCTACAGTGACAGAAAAGTCAGGGAGAGGGCAGGGTTTGGGAGGGAAGATAAAGAGTTCAGTCTTGGACATATTGAGTTTTAGATGGTGGGCAGACATCCAGATGGAGATGTCTTGAAGGCAGGAGGAGACACGAGCCTGAAGGGAGGGAGAGAGAGAAGGGGCAGAGATGTAGATTTGGGTGTCATCAGCATAGAGATGATAGTTGAAGCCATGGGAGTGAATGAGTTCACCAAGGGAGTGAGTGTAGATAGAGAACAGAAGGGAACCAAGAACTGACCCTTGAGGAACCCCTACAGTAAGGGGATGGGAGAGGGAGGAGGAGCCCGCGAAGGAGACTGAGAATGAACGACTGGAGAGATGAGGAGAACCAGGAGAGGACGGAGTCTGTGAAGCCACGGTTGCATAGCACGTTGAGGAGAAGAGGGTGATCCACAGTGTCGAAGGCAGCTGAGAGTTCGAGGAGGATTAGGATAGAGTAAGAGCCATTGGATCTGGCAAGAAGGAGGTCCTCATTTTACAGATGAGGAAACAGACACAGAGAGGTTAAGTGACTTGCCCAAAGTTACATAGCAGACAAGTGGCAGAGCCAGGACTAGAACCCAGTTAACCTAACTCTCAGAGCTACATGCTCTCCATTAAGCCCATGATTCCTCTTCTGAAACATTAGCAACACCTATTGTGGATGCAGTATAGGCGAAAGACCCCACATCCTGCTCACTGTCATCATCATTATCAGTTAGAACTTGAAACCCTATTGGGTGCACGGTATTGGGCACTGAAGCTGGTGAGGTCCTGGGATCTGGGCAATGCTGTTAAATACAGTTATTTCCCATAGTGAGTCATATTTATTAGATTAACTGTGGTATCTGTTAAGCAGTTAAGTGCTGGGGTAGATTCAAGGTAATCAAGTTGGACACTGTCCCTGTCCTTCCTGCAGCCTACAGTATAAAGAGGAGGGTGAACAGGTATTTAATCCCCTTTTTACAGATGAGGAAATTGAGGCATTGGGAAGTTAGATGACTTGCCTAAGGTCACCCAGCAGATGAGTGGTGGAGCTGAGGTTAGCACTCAGGACTAACTCCCCAGTCCACAAGACTACAGTGCTGTTATCTCACTTAACTTTGTAGGATCACAAGGGGGCCTGTGGAGACAGGTATTAATTTTCCCCTCCAGTTCACAGTTGGAAAAACTGAGGTCCAGTAATGTGTATCTTGTCCTAGGGGCCACAGTTAGAGAACACATCTATAATTGCACTCAGGGCTCCTGACTTCCACTCAGCTATATTGCTTTTAGTACACATTACTTTTAGGTGGCACTTTTGCTGTAGTATACATCTGTTCTGACAACACACACAGGCACACGTGACCTCCAGTTCCTTATCCGCACACTGGCTAAAATGTGTTATGGCAGAATTGAATGTTATTTGCTGATTATGTACTTATCTTTATACTCTGCTTCTTGTAATTTATTTTAATATTTGTCTCCCGTGATAGATTGCACACCACTTGAAAGCAGGAACTATGTCTTCCAGCTTTATTGTACTCTCCCAAGTACTTACTGCAGTATTATACACACAGTAGCACTTCATAAATACCACTGATTGTTTGGTTCATTGACTTTTTTTTATTTGAGAGCATGGGTGGTGAAACGAGGAAGTAGGCTCTGAAGGATTGTTTTCAGGGGAAACGCTCATGCCTTGTTGAGTTTTAATCAAACAAACAGTCAAAGGTATTATTGAGTGCTTACTATTTGCAGAGCACTGTTCTAAGCACTTGGGAGAGTACAATACAATAGAATTCCCTGTCCATAATGAGCTTACAGTTTTACAGAACGAACAAATTCTACCTTTTAAAGAGATTACGATATAGGCTATAGGGGTAGCTGTTTCTTTTCAGTTGGCTATTAAGCATTTTCAGATGAAATATGAATTTCATGTTTCACTTGCAGTGTGGTTCTAATTATGACCTGGCATGTAAGTAAGCACCACATGTTTGACAAAGGATTATCAGGATCCTTGGAGAGCTCTGAAAGAAAGGACTATTTTACCTATACAATCAGGGAAGATTTGAGATTTTAAAATCTATCTAATAAGGTCTTCTTCTGTTCAGGATTCAAAACAAAGATTACACAACCCAGTTCTGTTTATGTCTTTGAGCTGTTTCCAGTAAAGCCCCAAACCTGATTTAGGACTGGTGTCTTAGAATCGGTCAGATGAAGGAACTCAAGGTGGACATAAGCTGTGACAGGTTATGTGGTTAAGTGCAGTCCTAACCATATATGCTTTTGAAAACAGAGATATAGTGACATCAAATCTACATATCTTACTCCTTCACTCTCAAGGGACATAAGATGCGACAGGTTAGGTGCAGTCCTAACCATATATTCTTTTGAAAACAAAGATACCATGACATCAAATCTACATATCTTCCTCTTCACTCTCAAGGGTCAGGAAAGCTAGAGAAAGCTCCAAATGTCTGGGGAGGGGAAACATCCCTCAATTCCCAATGTGGTGTGGGAATTAAACAGACTGGACAGTTTGTGTCATCTCAGAAATTAAAATCCAAATGTTCAAAGTGAGCATCAGCAGCTGGTTGTTTGTAAGAGGATCACTAACCCATACACTCTCCTTTCCAGGACATCTAGATATTTTTCTCAGACTTTTCCTGGACAAAATCCAGAATTCTCTGTGGCTAACATCTGGAGGTATCTTTTCCATCCAACGACTATGACTCTAGGTTTTCATTAAGTGCCCATATGAACTGTACCAGCAAGTAAAAGAGACCTGGTATTTGACCTTGAGAAACTTGCAAGATGTACAATATTGACAAGCATCTCTAACTAGGCATATTCTCAGCCCCGAGGGACTAAGAATATAAGTGGGTTATTGTAGACATGGTTTGAGAGAAGTCAATTTTCTCTCCCTTCACCATGGGAGAGAATGGGTTCCCATTACTAGTGTATGAAAAAAAACATACTGATGGGAACACGAAGGCATTTGCTAAAGGGGTTTGCTTTGCTCTCCCTTCTGTGTTGTCTATGCACTTGGACCTGTGACCTTTGGACATTTGATATTTGCCCCAACCCCACAGCACCTATGTACATATCTTTAAATTATATATTATAAATTACTTATTTATATTAATGCTTGTCTTCCCATCATTGTGGGTAGTAAACACACCCTCCAACTGTGAACACAGTAAGCACTCAATAAATACCATTGATGAAAATGGTTCAGGGAGGTAAAAATAAATATACTAGATTACAGCAATTTTAAGCCCTTGTTAGAGCTGGCAGCAACCAAGTCCTTGAAAATATAATGGCTAATTATCCACCTAGTGTCCTCTCAGAGAGAAACTCTCATGTGGACTGACAAGATGCCATTGTAATCACTGAGGTTCTTGCCTCACTGGCCACTATCCAGAGAATAAAAATGTTTCAGGGCTGGGGAAAAAGTCTCTCCATATCTTAATCTAGTCCTTTGGACCAGGCAGATTGGAGGTTCATGGTTCCAGGGAAGCCAGATAGGTGAAGCCCCAAGGATTGAGGGGAGTGAAATGCCTATTGCCTGGGATCCTGGTGGCTAGGAGCTAGGTTTAGGGTTTTTTTTTTTTTGTCTTTTTATGGTATTTGTTAAGCACTTATGTGCCAGGCACTGTACTAAGCGCTAGGATAGAGACAAGATTATCAGGCTGGAAACAGACCCTGTCCCACATGGGGATCATGGTCTTATTTCCCATTTTTACAGATGAAGTAACTGGCACAGAGAAGTTAAGTGACTTTCTCAAGTCACAGAAAAGTGGCAGAGCTGGGATTAGAACCCAGATTCTTCTGACTCCCGGGCCTGTGCTCTATCCGTTAGGCCAGGGTGCTTCTCTGTGTCAGTGTGAATGTCATACAGTATAGGAGAACGTGATACTGATAATAATCATAATAATTATTATTATTATGGTATTCATTAAGTGCATACTATGTGCTAAGCACTGTTCTAAGTGCTGGGGTAGATAAAGGGTAATCAAGTTGTCCCACGTGGGGTTCACAGTCTCAATCCCCATTTTGCAAATGAGGTAACTGAGGTACAGAGAAGTTAAGTGGGTTGCCCAAGGTCACACAGCAGACAAGGTGGTAGAGCCGGGATTAGAACCCATGACCACAGGAGAACTAACCTTCCTTTAGTCAACAGTCCACGGAGCCTTGCTGGGTCCATTAATGGAGGGACGTGGCTATGTCATGGAGAGCGAGAAACTTCTAAGACCCCTGGGAATGTCACAGAGAGTGTGGTAGATGCATACATTTAGGGACCGTCTCTATATGTTGCCAACTTGTACTTCCCAAGCACTTAGTACAGTTCTCTGCACACAGTAAGCGCTCAATAAAAATGATTGAATGAATGAATACATTTTTTGGACTCTGCTTTTAAGTTTTGTAAAAATGCTTGCCCTTTAGGCCTCCGTTGCCCACAAAAGAGAAATTCCCTGGTGACTCAGTCAAAACCAAGTTCCTCTTCAGCACATGCACTGAGCTGCTCTAGATGAAATGAGGCTAGATCTTGCCAAAGTTTTAATGGTTGTAGGGGAAAGTTAGGGAGTGGAAGGAAAATCACTTCCAGTGGACTCAATGCAAAGTTCCGAGCAGGCGGCCTTTGGGTCTCTATACTGCCAAAGAAAAGAGTGCTTTATCAGTAGCAACTTAGCACTGTATAGAGAATGTTTGGCTGGGGAACAGAGTTTACCCAGGCATCACTCTGGTAATCACAAGCTCCAGCCGACTCAAGGCAGCCAATTCATCTTCCAGGCATTCTGGGCCAGCCAGCTACACTTCACCAAAGTTGTCACTTAAGTTGTCTCAAATCTATTGCACTCAACACCAGTAAACAACCTTAGACAGCATTTGGGGGGCTCTCTAGGGCTATCCCTCCACTCTCTTCTCTCGCTCTAAAAGCTAGGAATAATAATCACCCTTGCCTTGCCTCTCTCCAGACTTGCATCTCCTCCTGCCTTCAGGACATCTCCATCTGGATGTCTGCCCGCCACCTAAAACTCAACATGTCCAAGACTGAACTCCTTGTCTTCCCTCCCAAACCCTGCCCTCTCCCTGACTTTCCCATCTCTGTTGACGGCACTACCATCCTTCCCGTCTCACAAGCCTGCAACTTTGGTGTCATCCTCGACTCCACTCTCTCGTTCACCCGTCACATCCAAGCCGACCAAAACCTGCCGGTCTCAGCTCCGCAACATTGCCAAGATCCACCCTTTCCCCTCCATCTACACTGGTACCCTGCTCATTCAAGCTCTCATCCTATCCTGTCTGGACTACTGCATCAGCCTTCTCTCTGATCTCCCATCCTCGTGTCTCTCCCCACTTCAATCCATACTTCATGCTGCTGCCCGGATTGTCTTTGTCCAGAAACGCTCTGGGCATGTTACTCCCCTCCTCAAAAATCTCCAGAGGCTACCAATCAATCTGCGCATCAGACAGAAACTCCTCACCCTCGGCTTCAAGGCTCTCCATCACCTCGCCCCCTCCTACCTCACCTCCCTTCTCTCCTTCTCCAGCCCACCCCACACCCTCCATTCCTCTGCCGCTAATCTCCTCACCGTACCTTGTTCTCGCTTGTCCCACCATCGACCCCCAGCCCACGTCATCCCCCGGGCCTGAAATGCCCTCCCTCTGCCCATCCGCCAGGCTAGCTCTCTTCCTCCCTTCAAGGCCCTACTGAGAGCTCACCTACTCCAGGAGGCCTTCCCAGACTGAGCCTCTTCCTTCCTCTCCCCCTCGTCCCCCTCTCCATCCCCCTCATCTTACCTCCTTCCCTTCCCCACAGCACCTGTATATATGTATATGTTTGTACATATTTGTTACTCTATTTATTTTACTTGTACATATCTATTCTATTTATTTTGTTAGTATGTTTGGTTTTGTTCTCTGTCTCCCCCTTTTAGACTGTGAGCCCACTGTTGGGTAGGGACTGTCTCTATATGTTGCCAACTTGTACTTCCCAAGTGCTTAGTACAGTGCTCTGCACACAGTAAGTGCTCAATAAATACGATTGATGATGATGATGATGATGGATGGGGAGGTGGAGAGTGGCATAGGCCTGGAACTCTAGGAACCCATGGATAGGAGAGAAGTGACCTATCGAGCACCTACTGCGTGCACTGTTGGATTGGACTGATGTAATGATATTTAAGTGCTTACTATGTACAAAACACTGTACTAGATGCAAGATAATCAGGTCCCACATTCTAAGTAAGAGGGAGAACAGGTATTGAATCCCCATTTTGTAGATGAGGAAATTGAGGCACAGAGAAGTGACTTGTTTAAGGTCACACACCAGGAAAGGGGCAGAGCTGGGATTAGAACCCAGGCCTGTGCTCTTTCCACAAGGCTTAGGGGCTGTGCCCTCAGGCTCTAAGCTAAGGGAGGCTTCTGGCCTCCACCTAGAGCTGTGAGTCACAGGATCTTAATCCAATCCTGGGGCAATGTACTGTATTGAGTACTTGGGAAATTGATTTATTGTAAGAAGACACACTTTCTCTGCCCACAAGGAGCTCACACTTTAACTTTAAAATTGGGAGAAATTGCGTGGAATGAATCCGGAGAGAAGGCTATCCACGTGGGCAAGAAACGAATCTGTATGCTTTCACCAACCCAGAGGCCTGGGAGCCAGAGGATCTGGGTTCTAATCCTGGCTCCACCTTGCCTGCCATGTGACCTTGGCAAGTCACTTAACTTTTCTGTGCCTCAGCTTCCGCAACTGAAAAATGGGGATTCAATACCTGCTTTCCCGCCTAGTTGAGGGTGAGCCTCATAAGGGACAGGAACTGTGTCCCTACTGATTTACTTGTATCTACCCCAGCACTTAGAACAGTGCTTGACACATAGTACCATTTAAAAAAATTAGAATGAACAATAGTGGATTTAAAAGGCTTGTCATCCAAATGGAGACTATATCTTCTAGCAGTGAATCCATCTTCTCCTGGCCTCCTTTGGTGAGTCCAAGCAGGGAAGGGCCAAGGCAAGAGAGAAAATATGAGCTGAGGCTGTTGGAAGATAGATGCATTTTTCCCCACAGTGGTTGTGGTGAAGTTTGGGCTGGGACTGCCCAGAAACGCTCTTTTGCAACCTCACCCCTAAAATGTGACCTCTAAGAAATACTGCCACTGATAATCACGGCAGTGGGCAATGAGCAACCCCTCCTCCAAGAAAACACTGGCCTCTGCTGGCATTGTGTCTCTGCTTAGTTTATCAAGGCAGAAAGGGGCAAAGTAGTCAGCAAGGTCTTTTAGCTGGGATACATTAGCTATCAAGTATCAATCAGTGCAAGATAGATGGGTTTGGGGGAAGTATATAAAAAAAAAAGAGTGGTAAATTCAAGAACAAGCCAATTCATTTTTCATCAGTTGTGTCATAACCGTAAAATCAAGAACAGTGAACATCAATTGCCTGAAGAATCGCTGGGCTACTGTTAAAGAGCATAATTTTGGATTTACTGGCCCTCAGTTTGATTTCTCCCTTTCTTGGAGCATGGTTAAGTGGAAAGAACACAGAACTGGGAGTCAAAGGACGGTGCTAATCCCAACCCCACTATTTGCTTGCTGTGTGACTTTAGACAAGTCACTTGACTTGACTATGCCACAGTTTCCTCATCTGGGGATTTAAAATCTGTTCTTCCGGCTACTTAGGCAATGAGTCCCACTGTTGGGTAGGGACCATCTCTATAAGTTGCCAACTTGTACTTCCCAAGCACATAGTACAGTGCTCTGCACACAGTAAGTGCTCAATAAATACGATTGAATGAATGAATGAATGAGTACCATGTGAGACAGGGACTGAATATCTTGTATCTAACTCAAAACTTAGTACAGTGCTTGGCACATAGGAAGTTCTTAAATACCACAATTATTCTTTAAATCACACTAATTCACATAATGAGTATCCTCAGCAGCCACGTTCTTTTTTGTCCCTGGCAGGGAAAGCAAAGAGAGACTGCCCTGCCCAGGAAATGTATCAATCAATGGTATTTACTGAGTGCTTACTATGTACATAGCACTGTACTGAATGCTTGAGGGAGTACAGTATAACAGAATTAGCAGATGCATTCTCTGCCCATAATGAGTTTACAGTCTAGAGAAGGAGACTTTAATGTGAATAAGTAATTTATAACATATAGTTTAAAGATATGTATACCAGTGCTATGGGGGTGGGACAAATATAAAAAGTTCAAAAGGTTACAGATCCAAGTGCATAGATGACAGAAGGGAGAGCAAGGTGAGGAAAAAAGAGAGCCTATTTGGAGAAGACCTCAACAATGCTTTGAAGGTGGAGAAAGTGGGGGCCTGGTATATATGGAGCGGGAAGGAGTTCCTGGCTAGGGGGAGGATGATAATAATAATAATAATACTGATAATAATAAGAATAATAATAAGAATAATAATGATGGCATTTATTAAACACTTACTATGTGCACAGCACAGTTCTAAGCACTGGGGAGGTTACAAGGTGATCAGGTTGTCCCATGGGGGGCTCACAGTCTTCATCCCCATTTTACAGATGAGGGAACTGAGGCACAGAGAAGTTAAGTGACTTGCCCAAAGACACACAGCTGACAATTGGTGGAGCCGGGATTTGAACCCATGACCTCTGACTCCAAAGCCCATGCTCTTTTCTACTGAGACAGGCTGCTTCTCTGCCTCACTACCAAATACCAAATAATTACGGTATTTGTTAAGCACTTACTATGTGCCAAGCACTGTTCTAAGCACTGTGGGAAAGGGGTTGGCAGTGAGATAGACAAGGTTGGGGCATAGTGAGTAAGCTGGCTTTAGAGGAGTGAATGTACAGGTTGGGGCTGTAGTAGGAGATTCATAAGGTGAGGTAGGATGGGGCAAGTTGATTGAGTGCATTAAAGTCAATGGTAAGAAGTTTCTGTTTGATGCAGAGGTGGATGGGCAACCATTGGAGGTTTTTGATGATAAATTGTTCATGCACAGAATGAAGTATGGCTTGGAGTGGGGAAAGGCAGCAGGCTGAGAGGTCAACTAGGAGGCAGATGCAGTAGTCAAGATGGGATAGGATAAGTGCTTGGATCAGCATGGTAGCTGATTGGATGGAGAGGAAAGGGTGGTTTTTAGCAATGCTGTGAAGGTACAGCCAACAGGATTTGATGACAGATTGAATATGTGGGTGAAGTGAGAGATACGAATCAAGGTCAACGCCAAGTTTATGGGCTTGTGAGGTAGAGAGGATAGTGGTGTTGTCTACAGTGATGGTAAAGACAAGGGGAGGACTGGGTTGGGGTGGGATTATTAGGAGTTCGGTTTTGCATATCTTGAATTTGAGGTGTTGGCAGGACATCCAAGTAGACATATTTTGAAGGCAGGAGGAAATGTAAGAGTGTCGGAAAGGAGAGGGGTCAGGGCTGGAGATGTAGATTTGGAAATTATCTGTATAGAGATAGTAATGGAAGTCAAGGGAGTGAATTAATTCCCCAAGGGAGTGGGTGTAGACAGAGAATAGGAGGACCTAGACCTGAGCCCTGAAGGACCCCTAATGCCAGAAGGTGAGAGGCAAAGGAGGAGCCAGGAAAAGAGAATGAGAAGGAGTGATCAGAGAGACAGGAGAACCAAAAGAGGACAGTGTCAGTGAACCCAAGGTTGGTTAAAGCTTCTAGGAGAAGGAGGTGGTTTACAGTGTCAAAGCTGGCAGAGCAGTCTAGGAGGATTAGGATGGAGTAGATGCCATCAGATTTGAAGGAAGGGAGGTGGTCATTGGTAACCTTAGAGATGTATCACTCTAGAGCTTATTGGAGGTAATAGGGAAGGAGGGTTTTGAGCCATTTTAAAGAAAAAATATAGGCAAATACAGAATTTTTCATTTCATTCATTTCACTTTCTTGGACTTACAACATTAAATACAGTTTCAAGAACCAATTAGGCGAAAACGTTTCAAGTCAAACAATTTTTTTCATAAGAAAATAAGTTATAAATGGGGGTTGGTTCAGGAATCAACCAAAGCCAGATGCCCAGTTTTTAACAGAAACACCCAGTTGTGGACTCAATTACAGATTAGTAAATGTAGCCACGTTAGTGTAATTTTATTGTCAGAGAGATGCCATCATAAGGTGTAGTACTGTACTTTCCCAAGAACTTAATACGGTGCTCTGCACACAATAAACCCTCAATAAATACCACTGATAGATTGATGTCATAAAAGTTGACTTCCCAAAGTGAAATGGTTGTGTTGACTCTCCACAGGGTCTCCAAAATCCTATCTCCCTTCCCATGCCCCCCACCCCCAACCACTCCTACATCCCACCCTCTTTAAACTGTACCCTATTAAACCTTTTGACATTTTTTCCTTACAGCTCCTTAGCTTGTTTCCCCATCCTACTGCCCAGGCCCCAGAGACAGTGCTATAAAGGAGGCTAATCCTGTAAAACTAAAAACGGTCTGTTGTATAGCTGAGACAGGGTGTACATTCAGAAACCCTCTGTAGCTGTTCTTCACACGTCAAAACATCTTATGAGGAGGTCTGACTATACTAGGCCAAAGTCCAAGAAGAATTGAAAAGGAATTTTCATTATTCTCTTCACTCAATTTAAAACACACACACAAAACATTTCCATCAGATTATGAAGAGTACAAATCCCTTTAGCAAAAGCACCATGATCCCCAGGGAAAGAAGTTCCCTAGAAATTATAATGTTCTTCCCTCTTGGATTATTATAGTTATTTGCCATATAATAATAATAATAATAATGACATTTATTAAGCACTTACTATGTGCAAAGCACTATTCTAAGCACTGAGGAGGTTACAAGGTGATCAGGTTGCCCCACAGTGGGCTCACAGTCTTTAATCCCCATTTTACAGATGAGGGAACTGAGGGCCAGAGAAGTGAAATGACTTGCCCAAAGTCACACAGCTGACAGTTGGTGGAGCCTGGATTTGAACCCATGACCCCTGACTCCAAGGCCCGTGCTCTTTCCACTGAGCCATGCTGCACACTGACACATGCATTTAATTGTTAGTACCAAGTATCCAAGTTCAATCAGCAAAATGCCTCTGTAAGAGAGTGAGGCTACATAAGTGTTAATTGATAATGCTTATAATCATATTTATTAAGCACTTAATATGTGACAAGCACTGTACTAAGCACTGGGGTAGATATAAGATAGGCCAGATACAGGCCCTGTCCCATGCACAGGGTTCATAATATTAATAATAATAATAATAATAGCATTTGTTAAGCACTTACTATGTGCCAAGCACTGTTCTAAGTGATCGAGGGGATACAAGGTAATCAGGTTGTCCCACATAGAGCTCACAGTCTTAATCCCCATTTTACAGATGACGTAACTGGGGCACAGAGAAGCTAAGTGACTTGCCCAAAGTCACACAGCTGACAGGTGGCAGAGGCGGGATTAGAACCTATGCCCTCTGACTCCCAAGCCCATGCTCTTTCCACTGAGCCACACTGCTTCCTCCAGAATCTAAGGGGTAGTGATAACAGGTATTGAACCCCCAATTTACAGGTGAGGAAACTGAAGCACAGAGAAGTTAAGTTTCCCAAGGTCCCACAGCAGGCCAGTATCAGAGGTAGAATTAGAACTCAGGTCCTCTCACTCCCTGGCCCATGCTTTTTTCACTAGAACTATATGATAGGGGCCTTGACAGATGTGTGTGACTGGGTATGTGAGGACTGATCTGTTAGTTTCTTAGCCATTTGCTGTTGATCCACATCCATTTATATTATCTTTATGGGTCTGCCTTTTGACCCACTGTTTCCCCACAAAGATAAACAGTATCATCATTAAATATACTTGATCTCCCAGATGTCAGCCACTGAGAACCATGGTTTGTAATGGACGGCTTTAATTACGTTGTTCCTCAGCCTGCCTAGGTGTGGGGTAGTATTACCGCATCAATTGTTCAAATTTACTAGCACAGGATTGTTTAGTTTATTCAGGGAGGAATAGCTTTAATGGGTACTTAGAAAATCTTGGGAAGATTAGAACACGCCTTTTACAATGGTTGAAAGCTGAAGCTACCCTAGAAATCAGTGTGGTAAGCAACCACCGTCTCTCATGAGTTATTAATGTGAAAACTTAATCCTACCAGAACAATTGTTGGTGACAGGGGAGGAGGAGAGGGGGAGACTGGGAGATCTGGCTCTCACCCTATGTAGCATTGCTGGAACAAAACTGCTTGAGAATAAGCACATTTGCTGAAGCAGCATGGGCTAATAGAGAGAGCACAGCTCAGGGAGTCAAAGGATCTGGGTTCTAATCCCAGCTCCATCACTTACCTATTGTATGACCTTGGGGTAATCACTTAACTTCTCTAAGCCTCAGTTCTCTCATCTGCAAAATAGGTATTCAATATCTGTTTCCCTCTTGCTAGAATGTGAGCCCCATATGGGACCTGATTATCTTGTACCAACCCCAGTGCTTTGCACACTGTAAGTGCTTAACAAATGCCCCAGTCATTATTATTATTGTTATTATTATTATAAGCAAATTCCTGTACCTTTAAAGTATTCCAGCATTCAGCAAGTGATCCAGCTGATCGAGTCCTGCATGCTTTTAGGGATGAGTCTCTGTGGACTTTCATCTTAGCTTATTTTAAATAATAATGACATTTTTTCATCCCCATAAGTGTCATAGGCACAGAGTAGAGCATATGATGTAAAGACTACAAGAACATTAGAGCCTTGGAGGAGAAACTGTTCCATTTCCCTTCTCTCTTTCTGCATTTTTCCTGCATAGTTCACAGCAGCAATCCTTGCACATACAGTTGTAGGCTGTGGTTTCTCAGGACCAGGATTTTAGATGAAGAAATGCTGCTGGAATACCTTATAGTTTTAGACAGGGCTTTAGAATTATTCTGACTGTAGTTTACAGGGTTGAAATACTGCCTAAGCGGTCATCGGGAGGTAGCAGTTTAATTTAACTAAGTTTTCCAAATGCGTCGACTGTCTAATTTCAGTCATTGCTTTATCTCTGCAGGAGGTGAGTCAGTATTATCAAGACGGAGAAACAGAGAGCTACATTGCCTTGCTCCATGGCAAATGAGTGATGCTCCTGGGTCCAAGCCTTTAACCAACAGACCACCCAGCTTCTGCCTGATCACCCACCCAAGGCTATGGTTGCAGGCCCATTTTGGTATCTTGTGGTATTATGGCATCCAGACTGAGCTGCAACCCATAATAACTCCAGTGTTTTCCTGCAAAGTAGACATCCCCAAGAGGCCAAAAGAAGCCAACCAACACCCTACCAAGCACTTCCTCCTTCAAGAGGAGGAAGAAGACTAGAGAGGAAAGTGAAGCAGCCCAGAAAAGCTCCGTTTTGGATTTTTTAAAAATCTAGAACACTTCACACTCACCCTGTGGTTTCCTTGGTGGGAAACAAAAGAGGATTAGGGCGTTGGCTTTAATGACTGATTGTCTCCTGCCACCCACACTTTGGAGATAGGCTCAACCTCCTTTATGTCTCCCTGGCAACATAACATGCTGAAGGAGTGATGCAGTGACATGACACTGCATTGTAAATGCCTCTGAGTAAGTGAGCAATGTTTGGGTTGGGCAGATTTGAGCATAGCAGGTCTGGGTGGACTTGTATTTCCCTTCTTCATTGTCTGCTAAGTTCTATATTTGGGTTTTGCTTTCCACTCCCCACATTACAAATACAAGCCTTCTAGAAAACAAATCTAGCTGTCACTGTACTTTTGCTTCAGTGTTGGACTGTGTTTGAGAATACAAAGAAAAGGAGCATGGCCTAATGGATAGAAGATGGGCCTGGGAGTCAGAGGGAGCTGGGTTCTAATCCTGACTCCACTGCTCATCTGCTGTATAACCTTGGGCAAGTCACTTAACTTCCCTGTGCCTCAGCTCCCTCATCTGTAGAGAAACAGAGTGGTTTAGTGGAAAGAGCCCAGGCTTGGGAGTCAGAGGTCATGGGTTCTAATCCTGGCTCTGCCACTTGTCATCTGTGCAACTTGGGGCAAGTCACTTCACTTCTCTGTGCCTCAGTTACCTCATCTGTAAAATAGGGATTAAGACAGCGAGCCTCACATGGGACAATCTGATAACCTTGTATCTATCCCAGTGCTTAGAACAGTGCTCGGCACACAGTAAGCACTTAATACCATTATTATTATTATTATTAAAATGGGAATTAATACTGTGAGCCCCACAAGGGACATAGACTGTGTCCAACCTGATTAGCTTGAATCTACCCCAACTCACAATAATCACTTAACAAATACCGTAAAGAAAAGAAAAAAAGAAAAGCTGCCTAACTTTAATGAACTCAGCTAACTGTTTCTATCTAGAGGAGTTTGGCCTAGGATAGTTCTCCTCTTCCTCTGCTTGGACAGAAAAATGGTAGGGAAAAAAAAGCAAAGAGGAAACAGCCCATGACCTAGGAGTGAGAAGCTTCTTAAAGAGTTACTGTCAGCCAATCAGTGGTATTTATTGAGCACTTATGTGCCATACTATTGTGGGCAGAGAATGTGTCTACCAACTCTGGTGTATTGTACTCTCCCGAGTGCTTAGTACAGTGTTCTCCACAAAAGTAAACATTCAAAATCCACTGAGGGTGACACCCAGCATTTGGGACACTACAATAGAATTAGACTATCTGATCCCTGTCCTCAAGGAGTTTGTAATCTAGGGGAGGCACAAAAACTTAAAGTATATTTCACATAAAGTAATAGAGGTTATAAGTTATGTATGTAAGTGTTACAGAGGGTTGTGAATATTTGAGTATTTAGCTGGCACAGAAAGGCAGAAGTGGCAGGTGGGGAGATTTAAAATTAAGTTTGTAAAAGGCCTCCAGGAAGAGATGTGATTTCAGAAGGACTTTAAAGATTGGAGAACTGTGGTCTCTTGGATACAAGGGAATCCAGGCCAGGGGTGTATGGTAGCAAGAGACAAGAACAAGACAAAATGAGTAGGTTGGCTTGAGAAGAACCAAGAGGACAAACGAGGATGTAGTGGGAGTAGAGAGTGGTTAATGAGGAGGAAGAGAGCTGACGGGATCCCAGGAGTTTCTGCTTGATGCAGGAATGATTGGGCAACTATTCTATGCTTTTGAAGAATGGTAAGAAAGTTTCACAGCACTGAGGCTTGAGATGGATTTGTCACTTCACTTCTCTGTGTCTCAGTTACCTCATCTGTAAAATGGGGATTATGACAGTGAGCCCCACAAGGGACATTCTGATACCTTGTAACTATCCCAGTGCTTAGAACAGTGCTCGGCAAATAGTAAGCACTTAACAAATACCATTATTATTATTATTATTAAAATGGGAATTAATATTGTGAGCCCCACGTGAGACATAGACTGTGTCCAACCCGATTAGCTTGACTCTACCCCAGCTCACAGTAATCGCTTAACAAATACCATAAAGAAAAGAAAAAAAGAGAAGCTGCCTAACTTTAGGATACTTTGGGGATCAGCTCTATTAGACTTTGCTTAATCTGCCAAACCATCCTAGTTGTTTACATTGTTCAGCACTTAGAACAGTATCCTTACTACTCTGCACATAGTAAGCATTTAATAAATGCCATTACATAGTAACTGGGTATAGAAAGCAATCCCATTGGATAAGTGAAAAGTACTTTTTTCTCCTGTAAAATAGCCAGATTTGTGGGACTGTTCGAAGGGAGATGGTAGTAGTCCTGCCCTTTCTTGTCTTGCAGTAAAATGGGGCTGCTCTGGGTTGGATTTAGAGGTGAGAAACCCTGGCAACCTCTGGGAACCAGGTTTGAGTGGGAAAAACCAAGCCTAGCCTAGGTAGGGGTGTCTGGTTGGAGAAGGGGGGCACTTGCCTCTTACCTAAACTGCTTTCTGAACAATGAACTCCTGCTCTGTGTTAATACCTTTCCTCTGTCTACCTCCACCATTAGACTGGAGACAGATTTATGTTAGTGAGGGAAGATGTGTAGTACAGTACTTTGCAAACAGTAAGTGCTCAATTAATATGATTGAATGAATTAATAAAATACATTTTTCTTCTGTTGTATTTTCTCAAATGTGTAGTACAGTACCTTGCACCCAGAAAGAGCTCAATAAATGCCATTAATTAGGTGAGTGTAGTCTTGGCCCTATCCTCCCTACCACCCTATTTTCCACACACCCTATACTCTCCACTCTTCTCCACTACACTTCTGACCTTCTCCATCTCTGGATTGGCTCGGAGACTAAGCCTACCCGAAGGAGAAGTAGAATCTGCATATGAATTCTAGGTTCTCATAGCAAGATATGCTTGTTGGGTTACCTATGAGTAAATTCTGAATAAAGCCAGGTTTTTGGATAAATGAAATGTAAGCTTAGAGCAGCAAGAGGCAATGAAGTTCAAATCCATCCTTTAGAATTGTTCTGAACAACAGTCAGCAATAAAATCAAACAGTTACACTAGTAGAACATAATTGCATAGGACTTGTCATTTATCAATCACAATTTCTCACAATCCCTTCATTTTCTATCAGAGGAACATATGGTTTTAAATGACCTGCCCTAGGTCATTTGCCAAATTACTGGTAAATCGAGGACTGAAATCCACTGCCCTTGAAGTTGTCAGGGTGTTGCTTAGCAACTGCACAGGCGATGGGATTTATCAGCAAAACTGGTGAGTCGTCAGGTGGCTGTCACCCAGGTAATGGGCACGGTAGTATGAAATTTGACTCTCTGGGGAGCTTTTTCTCATCCTGACTGCAAGCCAAAGGTTGGCCCAGCTTATGCTGGCCAAGTAGTTTAGTTAGTCTGGCTAATCTCATCCAGGTTAGGCAACCACTTAGGAGGATCTGCAGTTAACTTCCGTATCAATTTGGCGTTTGAACTCCCTGAGTGGGAAATCGTGTGGTAAAGTAAGATCTTACAGGCCAGGAGGAAAGAACAAAGTTTCATCCTTTTCCCACTCTGGGCTGACTATTTGCTATGACACTGAATTAGGTCTTTAGGCACACATTTAGGCAGGACCATTTGCAAAATATCTTGAAACAAGTGGTCATGGAAAGTACTTTGAAAATATAAACAAGAACAGTACTGCCAAGCTTCTTATTCCATGGAAGCCTTTCATGAATAAAGGTCTCCTTTGCAAATGCCTCAATGCCTCCATGGACATCTAAAACAAAAAAATCAGTCCTGCTTGCTAGCTACTGTATTTGAAGTTAGTTAACGGTAATCAAGATAACTGTGGTTTTTTTTCTTCAGATTTGGAGCAACAGAGTCAGGCTGCTGTGACTCACAGTCCAGTCACTCAGCTTCAACCGGGGATTTCTCTTAACAGGAGATTTCCTGTGACTCACTTCTATAAGGTTTCCTTTTTCCTATGTACTCCCAAGTCTTTCTCTTCTTCCTTTCTTTCTACATTTAAGCCACATTGAACTAGTAAAGAATGATAGCAAATATCCTATGGATTTGATACTAGATAGTCCTAAAGATGGGATTTGGGAAAAGGCAGGGATTGAGGAGCAGGATGGGGAGATTGAGAGGAAAGAATGTAAACACGAGGGAATGCAGTTCCAGACTTTTTGGCCTCACTGGTCTGCAAATCATTTAACCATGCACAAATGACTTAACGTTAATCCAGGGAACATTCCCAGAGTAGAGAATTTCCATTACCACCACTCCTGAGAGTTCCGATGGCTCATTTACTGCAGCCTAATGAGGGTCCAATTTTGCAAAGGTCAGTCTCATGTTTTGGCTACAGACACTTGCCTTCCTAATAGAAATGTCAATATTTCACATTTATATCATTTTCTCGTCCAAAGTATTTCCACTCTGTAGGCACTGACTAGACAGAAGCAATGAAATCTGCTGTCCACATAGCCCTTGGGTTGTGGAGGGGTGAAAATTGTATTTTTTAAGCACTTACTGTGTACAGAGCACTGTACCAAGCACTTGGGAGAGTATAGTATAGTTTATCTAGTTTATCCCTTCCCTCAGAAGTGCCCTTGCATCATCCTTAAGGCCAGGAAAACTGTCTGCTAATTCTGTTGTGTTGTGCTCTCCCAAACACTTAGTACAGTTCTCTCTTCACATAGTAAGTGCTCAATAGTTACCACTGATTGATTGATCAATCCAGCCACTCAGCTGGAGAGTCACTGATCCATCCCCAACTCCCACTGTCTGTCTCTTCCACAGATGTTTTTGGGCTTCATTGCCCAATCCCCACAGATCAGGGCTCTGTGTCTCAGTTACCTCATCTATAAAATGGGGATTAAGACTAAGACTATAAACACTATGTGAGACAGGGGCTGTGTTCAACCTGATTATCTTGTATCTACCCCAGCTCTTAGTTCAGTGTCTGACACAAGATAGGCACTTAGAGAGAGAGAGAGAGAGAGAGAGAGACAGAGACAGAGACAGAGACAGAGAGAGATTCTGGGTTCTAATGAACTCATGCTACCTGGACCTGCTAGAGTACTGGGGGAAAGAGGTGAGGGTGATGAAAATGGAAGCTGCGGCAAACAAGGCAACTAAAGTAGGGGCCTGGGCCCGATGAAGAGGGCCTGAAACTGAGCCAAGTCCCACTGTCTGGCAGGGATATTATCTGGCTAGCAGGAATTAGACCTAGAGACCATGCTACCTATGCTCCTGGTCACCTGGCCTGATAGAAAGAAGTGAATTTCCCTTTCCCAGGGCAGCCTGGGTCCTGGCTGTAACTGTCACATGTTCTAGCTCAGCCTCTGCTGCAATAACAGTCTAGGCCCTGTCAAGAGCAAAGCAAGGACAGTGGGAGTTAGGGCCATGAGCTGGGAAATCTCTAACTTCTGCCATCAAGAAAAAACAAAACAAACAACAAAAACCCCAGAAAAAACAGTAGATGGGAGTTAGCAGCTCTTCCCATTTGACACCTGTCCTTGCCCTCCCCACAACATACACACACACCCATTCCAAGTTCACTCCCATGATCAAAATTAGAAGAAAGAAAAAAGAAAACAGTGGTATTTTAGTGCTTATATGCAGACCACTGTACTAACTACTTGGGAGAGTACAGTACAACAGAGTCGGTAGACATGTGCCCTGCCCACAAAAAGCTAGGTGTCACTTTGGAGATGAGAGGGACTGATAGAGAGGAGACAAAACAAAGAAATTTTGATTCACTGCTGACTACTATTATTGCGGCTATTATTGAGGAGATGCTATGGATCGAACACCATGCTAGATGCTTGGGAAGTATATTCCTTGACCTCAAATTGCTTGCCATCTAGTGGAAAAGACAAAGAAACAAGTAGATATATATATATATATATATATTGATGGGTATAGAAAGGTTAAGAATGTGAGACTAGTAAACTCTTTGTAAATAGGGTGCATGTCACATGCTTGTTTTTTCACTAGTGTTTTGCACCCAGTGGGTAGTAGTATTAAATCAATCATATTTGAGTGCTTACCATGTGCAGATCACAGTAATAAGTACTTGGGAGAGTACAATATAGTTGTTAGACACATTCCCTACCCACCAGGAGCTTACAATCTACTGGGAAGACAGACATTAAAATAAATTATGGATTTATATATTTAGTGCTGTGTGGCTGAGAGTGGGGATAAATCAAAGGTGCAATTCTAACTTCAAGGGCAAGAAAGAAGGGAGAGGAAGTAGGGGAAATGAGGGCTTAGTTGAAATGTTTCTTGGAGATCAATCAATCATATTTATTGAGTGCTTACTGTGTGCAGAGCACTGTACTAAGCACTTGGGAAGTATAAGTTGGCAACATATAGAGACGGTCCCTACCCAACAGTGGGCTCACAGTCTAGAAGGGGGAGACAGAGAACAAAACAAACAAAATAAATAGAATAAATATGTACAAATAAAATAGAGTAATAAGTACATTCAAACATATATACATATATACAGGTGCTGTGGTGAGGGGAAGGAGGTAAGGCGGGGGATGGGGAGGAGGGGGAGAGGAAGGAGGGGGCTCAGTCTGGGAAGGCCTCCTGGAGAAGGTGAGCTCTCAGTAGGGCTTTGAAGGGAGGAAGAGAGCTAGCTTGGCGGATGTGCAGAGGGAGGGCATTCCAGGCCAGGGGGATGACATGGGCCGGGGGTCGATGGCGGGACAGACGAGAACGAGGCACGGTGAGGAGATTAGCGGCAGAGGAGTGGAGGGTGTGGGCTGGGCTGTAGAAGGAGAGAAGGGAGGTGAGGTAGGAGGGGGAGAGGTGATGGAGAGCCTTGAAGCCGAGGGTGAGGAGTTTTTGCCTGATGTGATGTTAATAAGACTCTGAAGGCAGGGTAAGGGATGGTCTGTCAGATAGGAAGTCAGAGGGAGTTAAAGGCCAAAGGCAGGACAGGGCAAGAGATCAGCAGTGAGATAGAAGTACAATGAGTAGGTTGGTGTTTGGGGAGTGAACTTGCTGGGATTTTAATTGTATATTATAAATTCTTTGTTTATATATAGAAATAGTTTATATTAATGTCTGTCTGCTCCTCTAGACTTTATGCTCCAGGTGACCAGGTTGCCTGAGGGGCTCAGATAAATTCAAATGCCTACTTATATATTATAAGCTTTATTTATATTAATGTCTGCTTCTCCCTCTATGCTCACTGTGTGCAGGGAATGTATCTGCCAACTCTGTTGTATCATACACTCCCAAGCGCTTAAGACAATGCTCTGCACATAGTAAATGCTCGATAAATACCATTGTTGGTGATGGTCATTTTAGAAACAATAGTATTTAACACTTACTGTGCTCAAAGCATAGGGAAAAAGCAGTATAGATTGGAATTATACACAGACCCTGGCCCTCAAGGGGCCAACAATCTATGAGTGCTCAAAAAAATACTTCAGGAGATTAAAAAAAAAAATAGTGCTTAGGTGGTTGATGGAGTAGCACTGTTGCCCATGCAAAGTGCAGTGAAAACACAAAAACCCACAGACCAGGAGACATTATAATAATCTATCTGTGATACTTTTAGTAACCTAAATGTGGTATGATACAACAGTGGTAGACAATTGAAAAATGTCACAGGTGTTTAGTAAATGGAAAATATCAAAACCTTCAACGATAAGACAGTAGACCATTCAGAGTTTTTGGCTAGAATATCACAGATGTTATGCCCCACAGGAAAGCAATAGATCATGTAAATACTATGTAGTTAAAAATCTCACTACAGTAGGAACATCCTGGAAGACTGGCCTGGGGAATATACCTTTGTTCTTTCCTTGAAGAGCTGTAAGTATGGAACTGTAGTACTTACTGCCAAGTACTGTCCTAAGCGCTGGAGTAGGTTCATGATAGGTTCAAGTAGAATCTGCTTCTCAGGATACTGTGGAATTCTGCTCCAAAAACAGGGCAGCTACTTTCATTCTTAGCCCCTAAAATGTGTTTGGAGTCTTAATACAATAATCATCAAGAGACATGACTCTTCTGAGCTGCCACTCTGGTAGTTCCTGAGTTATTACAGGCACTCCACCTGGTTAGGATGACCCAATTAGGCCATTCTGAGGATTGGATGTCCTAATGCCCTGTTTATATATTTGCAATAATATTTTTAGGGCTCATAGCAGTGAAGTCTGAATTTGTCCTTAGTTCATTGTCACCATCCCCTGACTCTCAGAACTACACATTTCCCCCTCCCTGCCAAAACAACATTGGAAGCATCCAGGTGACCAGGCTGCCAAAAAAGGGCTCAGAGAAATTCAAACTCCTACTTCCTATTACTATTACTTCCTATTACAGCAATATTTTCAAATTCTTGTGAGTTCTCACCCACATTTCATAAATACCACTGCTTATGAATGGAGAACTGGTATTTATTTGCAGAATGATTACTGACATTAGTTGCACACACACACACACACACACACACACACACACACACACACTCTCTTGCACCAAAACCAGGACTGGTTATCTTTCCAGAGTCTAGATACTTTAATTTCTAGACTGTGAGCCCGCTGTTGGGTAGTGACCATCTCTATATGTTGCCAACTTGTACTTCCCAAGCGCTTAGTACAGTGCTCTGCACACAGTAAGCACTCAATAAATATGATTGAATGAATGAATTTCCCATAAGTAGGTCTTCTATGGTGTCCCCCCCACTTCCACGAGTCTTCCTAGGCACTTCACCTGACCAGCTTTAACCTTCCCAGTGAAACCCAGCTTCTCAAACCCACTCCTATGGACTCTAAGAAAGCCCTTTTTCCTGCTCTTCCCTCCAAATTCTCTGATGGAGACTGACATTGTGCAGACTGACAGAGGCCCACGTGGACCAGGGACTGGATCTGATTATTTATTATTTACCTGCTCCAGCACTGAGTACAGTGCTTGGCACATAGTAAGTACTCTTGATTATTACTAACTTCCTGACCTCCTTCCCTGCAGCCTGACTTCGATCTTATTGCTTCCAAGCAATGAGGTCTGTTCTCGGTCTACACTTTTCCTGGTTCTCAAGCTCTTTGGCAATTTCTTACAACCTGTACAATCAAAAAGATTTAATTATTGTCTCACTTCAACCCTTCCCTCTGTTAGACTAAGTTTCTCCTCACTTTTATATGGTATTTGTTAAGCACTTATGTTCAACACCATGTACTATATCCTGGGGAAAAAAACAAGTTAATCAGACTAAACACAGTTTATGTCCCACGTGGGACTCACGAATCTTACCCCTATTGTGTAGATGAGGTAACTGAAGCATGGAGGTAAAGTAACTCGTCCAAGGTCACAGAATAACCAAGTGGAGGAGCCAGGATTAGAGCCTACAGTGAGCAGCAATTCTCTTCTTTATTGTACTTTCCCAAGTGCTTAGTACAGTGCTCTACATATAGTAAGCACTCAATAAATATGATTAATGAATGAATAAATGAACCCAGGCCTTTCTGACACCCAGGCTCAAGCTCTATCCACTGGGCCATACTCCTTATTCTCCTCTCATTAGTAGGGGTCAATAGCTGTCCACCATTATCCATCAAATCTTTTCCAGGATTAGCATAATGCATTAAGACTTTTGTATTCTTTAAATTATCTTTTTAATATTTCCAGACCTACTTGCCTTTTTCCATCGATAGAGACTTTCATTTGTTTGGTAGTAGCTAATGCTACAACTCAATTCCATTTTGCAAAGTTTTAGAACTGAGCCACATCTTATCTAACTTAAATTTTATCAAGGAAGGTACAGTAGCTTTAAATACTAGAATATACTTTTGAACATTCAGCCTGTATCTTCTCGAACAAAAGTCACACAGAATAATCACTTTGGAAGGTGGTATATATTGGATCATTTAGTCACAAATTATTTTCCCTACTGGATTTAATCATGGGAATTTACAGATCAATTGAAAAACACCCCAAATTCACAATTCCAATTGAAGTACCCCAAAATGTTTAACCTCTTTATTGGAGACACAGTAACTGTGGATGGAATTGGACTTTCAAACAAATGGCTTATTTCTAACTTGCTAGTTTCAACACTCTACAGCAAGTCAAACAACAGGAACCCAAAGACTACTGTTTTAAATATGGTATTTGTTAAGTATTTACTATGAGCCAGACATTTTACTATTGGGGTAGATACAAATTAATCAGTTCTTATTCCATGCAGGGCTCACAGTCTAATTCACATTTTACAGAAGAAAAAACTGAGGCACAGAGAAGTTAAGTGATTTGTCCAAGGTCACACAGCAAACAAATGGCAGAGCTGGGATTAGAACCTAGGGTCTCTTGACTCCCAAGCCTGTGCTCTATCCACTAAGCCATGCTACTTTTACCTCTCGTTTTGTAATTGTTTAGTCCCCCCTAAAACTGTGAACTTCAAATAAGAAAATAAATGTGATCAAACCAATCAGTTGCCCAATACAATTTATTTGGTCCCACATGGCAGCTGACTCATTTCTTCACCATTGTAGATGATTATAAAATGAATTAATCCTGAAAGTGCCATTTAACAACTAACCAGTCATAAAGACTTGCAGTCAAAGCCAATCCAGAGGTTTTACAGCCAGGAAATTAGAAGTGAAAAATCTCTTGCTCTGCTTATTGATCCCCTGAGTTTCACTCTCCTAACTAGCCACATTGCTAGTTAAAGTGACAGCCATGTCTCCCTGCCCCTGCCAGTAGCACTCAGAAGAGCAGTCACCGATCCCCTGCCAGCCCAAGCCTGCCTTTCCAAATGAGCGGGCATGAGTCATGGACAGAGACTTCATCCATTTAACCAAAGTGCTAGGGGACATGGACCACAGAAAAGCAGTATCACAGATAAATATTTAAACACCACTAGTCAAAATAGAAACCCAACTCTATGATTGTCTTCTGTTCATTCATATGACTCAGACCATAATGTTCGTGAGATCTGGGTAAGGCTATTCCGTGACCTGTGAGAGTACAGAGGACTAGGAGTCAGGAGACCTGAGCTCTACAGCCAGATCTAGTACTCACCTGCTGTGTGACCTTGGGTAAGTCACTTGACTTATCTGTGCTTCACTATCCTCACTTGTGAGCCCCCTGGGGGACAGGGACTGCATCTGATCTTACTGTATTTTGTCTACCCCAACCCTCCACAAAGGGCTTAGCACATAGTAAGCACTTAACACAAGTATTATTTGGTCAACTTACAGCAGTATCATAGACATGAAAAAATAACATACTTCAATGTGACTATGCTAGCTCCCCCATGTACCCCCACAAATCCATTCACATCAGAGATAAGTGTAGTCTCCAAAGAGCTTACTTACCCTGGCTTCCTTTAGCATCAGCTCAACTAGTTGGTGCTGGCCAGCTGTGTGTATTTTATACAAAAGCTTCTGTCCCAGGTGATATAAATCCGTATCCTAAAACTATGTCAGTGGCACAAATGCTTCTGAAAAGTCACAGTTCATATGATATCACCCAGATGTTGATAAATATTGTTTTCTGACTTACTCAAGGAAACGAGCAGAAGACAATTGCCATAGGGTTGAATGCTTATTTTGACCAGTGGAGTTTAAATATTTTTCAGTGATTGTAAACTCCTGGTGTGCAGGGATTATGTCTATGAACAATATGGCATTATACTTTTCCTTAGCACTTAATACTGTAGTCTGCACATCATCATCATCAATCGTATTTATTGAGCGCTGCACATGGTAAGTACTCAATAACTACCATTGATTGATTGATTGATTTGGACATTGGTCAATGTCCAAAAGCCCATTGGTTAAATGGCTGAAGTGTCTGTATTACTCTTGCCTGTTCAGGCACTGTTCCCCTTCCATGGGGGGCTAACAATCTAAGTGCTTGTGAATAATGACAATGGATCAGAAACAATAATAAGCAACAGAGTCAACAAACCAAGAATGGTTTGTTTGCTAATACAGTGCCCAAGTGCTTAGTACAGTGCCCTGCACACATCAGCACCCATTCAATACCACTGATTTATTGCTAATTAACTCCTTGAGGTCTGTGATTGTACTCTCCCAAGTCCTTAGTGCGGTGCTCTTCACACTCAAATCCTCTTTATAGATTGATAAGATAATGCTGTTAAGATAAGAAATGGTTAATGGGAGCAGAGGTTCTCAGACTCTTTACCACTCTAGGCAGGCAGTCATGGCGTCCCATGCCGGGGGCTCGGTGGTCCAGACAAGGAAGGGTGGGAGCAGATTCCAGAACTCCTGGGGTGCTGAGTCACGTGTTTCTCATGTTTCCCCTGTGGCGAATGGAGCTTTCATTTTTGTTAATGGTATCTGTTAAGCACTTACTAGTGCCAGGCACAGTACTAAACGGTGAGGTAGATACAAGATAATCAGGTTGAACACAGTCCATGTCCTACATAGGGCTCACAGTCCATGTCCTACATAGGGCTCACATCCCCATTTTACAGATGAGGTGACTGAGGCACAGAGAAGTGAAGCGACCTGCCCAAGGTCACAAAGCAGACAAGTGGCAAAGCAGGAATTAGACAAGTGGCAAAGCAGGAATTAGAACCCAGGTCCTTCCGACTCCCAAGCTCCAGCTCTAACCAGGAGGCAATGCTGCTTCTCAGGAAGCTTCTCACAGAGCTTCTTGCATGTGGTGTGCTGCAGCACTAAGGGTGCCTCGAAGTTGTGGGAGGCATTGTTTTCCCCCATGTCTGATAGTTGAGGGACTGTGGTCTCCACCCTCCTCCTCATCAACATCATCTTCAACAATAGCATTGAGTGAGTGCCTAGTACCAACAATAGTATTGAGTGAGTGCCTAGTACAGAGACTGCATGAACTAGCTACATGGAGAACATAGAGAAGCAGCACGGCCTAGTGAAGAAGCAGCATGGCCTAGTGGCAAGAGAACGGGCTTGGGAGTCAGAGGATGTGGGTTCTAATCCCCACTCTGCCACGTGTCTGCTGTGTGACTTTGGGCAAGTCATTTAACTTCCCTGTGCCTCAGCTCCCTCTTCTGTAAAATGGGGATTAAGACTGTGAGCCCCATGTCAGACAATTTGATTACCCCTGTGCTTAGAACAGTGGAGAAGCAGTATGGTTCAGTGGAAAGAGCATGGACTTTGGAGTCAGAGGTCATGGGTTCAAATACCGGCTCTACCAACTGTCAGCTGTGTGTCTTTGAGCAAGTCACTTAACTTCTCTGTGCCTCAGTTACCTTATCTGTAAAATGGGGATTAAGACTGTGAACCCCCTGTGGGACAACCTGATCACCTTGTAACTTCCCCAGTGCTTAGAACAGTCCTTTGCACATAGTAAGCACTTAATAAATGCCATCATTATCATCAACAGTGCTTGACACATAGTAAGAGCTTAATGAATACCATAATTATTACCATAAGTATTATACAGAATAAGTACCTGATTCCTGCCCTTGAGCAATTTACAATCTAATGGGGATAATAATAAGGCATTAATTGATGAAAACAAATTAGATAAAAGAGCCTGAGAAACCGGAAGATGGTCTTCTACCAGTATAGCCAACCTATTTTGTTTCCACCAGCATAGAGTTTACTCCTGCACTGCTGAATTAGCTGTTGGGAAACTAGACTCATAGACCATAGGCCTCCTAGGGACCCCTCCAAAGATACCCAACAACATATCCTGTAACCTCTTCCTGTTACCAAAGCTGTTGTTTCAGGAGTAAGAATAGCCCCCAGAGCATTTTTGGTGGGAGAGAACACATGAAGAGGTCAGGGTGGGTACCGGCTCTGTGGAGATAAAAGGAATAATAATAATAATAGTGCTAACAATAAAGCCGGTATTTGTTCTTACTATGTGCTAAATGCAATGTGAAGTGCTGGGGTAGGTCATCAAATCAGACACTGTCCCTGTCCCACATGAGAAGGGAGAACAAGGACTGAATCTCTATTTTTCAGATGCGGTAACTGAAGCCGGGGAAAGTAAGCAGGTTGCCCAAGGTCACACAGCAGGCAAGTGGCAGAGTATAGGATTAGAACCCAAGTCCTTTGGCTTTTGGGCCCTTACTCTTTCCACTAGGCCAGGCTACTTCTCTGCATCTCTGACCAGATTTAGACCTGCAGGACCTGCAGGCTTATCTCCGATAACTTCAGCAGAAAGCATTCAATAAAGGGACTGTTATGCATAGAATCAAGTGTTAAACAATTCAGTGACTTTGGGTCACATAAATTTATATCACTCCAAAGCTTTGCTAAAAGAAGCATCTCCTTATCCATATGTCTCCTCCCTTCAAGTCTATCCTCCTGTGTAAACACTCCATTTTTAAAGTAAAAATTTCCTCCCCATTTTGTTCTGCCTTTGCAGCTCAGGGAAGCCAAAGGTTAAATAAAAAAGAAAGTCAAATTTTCCAGTGCTTTCTGCTTTGAGCTGCCCTAGCTCTCAGGGGTGGTTGGTCTTCCAGGTATATTTGCCCCACTCATCCCACTGCCTTTTATTTTACATGACATGGTCTAACAGGTCAAAGTCCAAGCTGCTGTCAGTGTGACAGCAGCTTTTAAGAGAAAGCACTTTGGCTCCTTCTCCTCCTCTTCCTCCTCCTCCTCTTCCTCCTTCTCCTTCTCTTCCACATCTTCGTCATTCTCCTAAGAATAATAATAGTAAGCAGAAGCAGTGTTGCCTAGTGGGTAAAGCACAGTCCTGGGAGTCAGAAGAACCTAGGTTCTAATCCTGGCTCCTCCACTTGTCTGAAGTGTGACCTTGGGCTAGTCACTTCATTTACCTGTGCCTCACGTACCTCATAGGTAAAATGCGGGTTAAGACTATGAACCCCATGGGGGACATGGACTATGTCCAACCAAATTAGTTTGTATCTACCCTAGCGATTAGTACAGTGCCTGGCACATAGTAAATGCTTTACAAATACCATTAAAAATATAATAATCACTATGATATTTGTAAAGCATTTACTATGTTTCAAGCACTATACAAAGTGCTGGAGTAGATACAGGGCAATCTGGCTAGACACAGTCCCTGACCCTTGTGAAGCTTACAATCTAAGAGACAAACGACTGTTAACATCCTGGACTAATAGATTCTTCCCTTAGATTTATTTCCTTTATTGCTCCAAGGAGCCACAATCTGAAAGTAGACTGCAATTTGCCCTACCAGTGAGTTCTCAACTACACTCTGGGATTGTCTCAAGTGTGCCAGATTTTTGATAAATAATTTGATGTAAACTATATTTCAAACATTCTTTCATTCACTCAATTCATTAAATTATATTTATTGAGCACTTACTGTGTGCAGAGCACTGTACTAAGTGCATGGATAGTACAATTCGGTAACAGTTAGAGACAATCCCGACCCAACAATGGTCTCACATTCTAGAAGGGGGAGACAGACAACAAAACAAAACAAGTAGATAGGCATCAGTAGCATCAAATAGATAAATAGAATTATTTATAATATATATATATATATATATATATATACAAACATCCAAAGAAACCATCATTATGGTCCCACAAACATCGTGTTCAGGAAAGTGGACTTTGAAAAATGATAGCAGCTCTTAGGAAATTGAACAATTAACCCAATTAGACCTTCCAGCCTGAAAGTTGCAACTGAAACCAGTTGTAAAAAGGCAATACTAATCTGACCAGTTGGAATAAGTTCTTTTCAAAAGGTTGCAGCTCACAGTCCTGAATTCTTGGTACCAAAGAAGCATCTCAAAATGAAGAATTCTTCCAAAACTGGATGAGGAAAAATGTTGGGTGAAAGAAAAATGATTTTTAGACTGAGTTCCCTTAAGAACTGCTGTGGTACTGAGTTACAAAGACGACATTCACCACTTCACAACTGTAAGAAATAGATGACAGATAGAAGTGTATTGGCGTGCTCATGGCTTCTGGCAGAAAGCAGATAAAAGGACTCTTTTGTCCTTCCATCTATCATGTGGCAATTGGCTTCTGAATTTCATCACATGTTTTTTGCTCAGTTCCCAGGTCGCATATACCGAGCCTAGTCCTGCTGCGGGTGGTCCTCCCAGATCCAAACACAGATCCAGCATTGTCTGACCTACTCCTTCTCCCCTCTCCCCCAGTCCTCCTTTTCCATTTGGGTGGAAAAGCCCAGCAAGGGTCTGGGCCCGTGTCTGAATGTGATGATGGAGAACATAAACCCCTCAAGAACACACGCAAGCTCCTTGTGGCTGAGATGGGGGAAGGTGAGGGAGCAGAGGAGGAGGGCAATTATAAAGCCAGGTGGCATGCATTAGTGGATACCTGCCTTTGCCTCATTTAGCATTGGGTATTGACAAGAGGGAGGAAAAGGAATAAGAGAGAATGCAGTGAGTAAAAAAAAAAACAAGAAAAAAAACCAGGGCTTAGGCAAGCCAAGAGGATGCAGCGGATGGGCAGGGAGAAAGGAAATAGGAAAGATGACTTTCAGGCAAGGAAATTTGTAGGTACGGGCGCCATGAACACCAACTTGCCTGAGTTACTGATCCTTTGCTTTTCTTCTTTAAAGACTGTGGACTTCTCCCTTGAAATGACCTCAGACAATTCAAAATGAGTATTGGCAATGTGCACAAAGCCTAAGCAACCGGGAAAGGTTTCAAGGAGATTTTTTTTGTCTTTTCTCTAGGTCTGTTTTTAAAAATAAACAGAGGAGAGAAAGACTAACTGAACGCCCTCTGTGTACTCCAGACTCCCAGATGAGGTTCTTTATTCTCTCTTGTTAAACCATAAAATCCTTCCTGGTTTGTATTAAGCATTTCTAGAAGAGGCCCCATCTCCGCTGACGTTTAAAAGGAATGGAAAATTTTACGAGCAGTTCTCGGCTAACGGGAAATGTACGTTTGACACTAGTTGTCCAAGTGAGTGTCGCCAACTCCAATCTTCCCCACCTCCTGGGAGCCAAACTGGTCTCTGACTCAGGCCCGTTTTGAGCATAGTCACTTGTTGCAAGAATAGACAGTGCCCTGTGAAGAGAGGGGAAGCTCTTTGTTCCTCAAAAAGGGGGCATACAGGGAAAAAGTATGGAGACAAGAGACAGCAAGAGGGAGAGACTGTGGATGTAATAGGGAACCAGAATCAGGAATTCAGAAGATTGCATCTTTAAATATAATCCTTAGGTCACCGACTGAAATTCTACCTGAACCAGGAGGAATGGAAAACTTCTTCATGGGATGTTTACTCAAATTTTCCCCTGTGATGGGGCATCCACTTTCCTAACTCTGTGACCACACCTGCACCTAATTAGCCACCTGGGTCACTGGCCCTTTGGAGAGGTGAACAACCTCTCGTGACTCGAGACCCAGACCAGCTTGTTGTGGGCTAAAAGCTCTTCTCTTTTAAAGGCTGAAGCCCCCTGGCTTAGAGGAGTTTGGATTGAGAAAGTTCAACCTCAGTTGGTGACCTCTTTTCCCTCTCTGCAATCAATCATATTTATTGAGCACTTACTGTGTGCAGGATGCTGTACTAAGCGCTTAGGAGAGTACAACATAACAATATAACAGACATTCCTGGCCCACACCTTCAGTTCCAACACTATCGGTATTTTTATAAGAATCTTAATATGATTTTTTAAATAATAAAAGTCAGGATGCAGAGGGAGACCAGGAGGTTTTTGTTATTTCAATTTTAAAAATCACTCTGGGGAACTGGTTTTTGGCTGCCAGTTTTTCCTTTCTGAGAAAAAAACACCTCAAGTCACAGAACATAATACATCCCTACCTTTGAGTGAAGCCATAGAGAGAGCTGCCAGGAATCTCACGTTCCTCATTTCTCCAGTTGAGTTGTCTGGCGCTGGAAAGTAGGTGGTAGAAGAAAGTCTATCCCTCTGAATGGAGAACTGAAATGAGGGATTAGCAGAAGGATGAGAAAAGAAAAAGGAGAAAGAAAAAGGAAGATTACGGTGTATGAAATGACTTTATTTTTGAATCCCCTTGTTTGCAAAAGTAACTGAGAAATTTAAACCACCCCACTTCTAAGAGGGAGTACAATAATAGGATTTTTGAGGGGGTTTTTTGTTTTTAATTTATAAAGCATATCTATTAATTGGTGGCTGAAATCAGCAGGAACCTCAGCCTCTAGCCATTCTCCGACTTGACATTACAGATGCACCTAAGATAAGGTCACTACGGGATTCCTTCTGAGAGAACTCTAGCCTTTTGTTTCACTAGAAGTTTCTAGGCTTCATGACCCATCCACTCTTTGCTCTCAGAAACAAGGGGTTGGTCCTTTTCTTGTCCCTGATCATTTCTCTAACACATTCGTTTAAGGATCTTGACCGACATCATAACTGGTGGGTTGCCATGTCCATAATAATAATAACAATTACAGCATTTAAGCACTTATTATGTGCCAAGCACTATACTAAGTGCAGGGGTAGATACAAGCTAATAAGGCTGGACACAGTCTCTGTCCTGCATTGGGCTCACAATCTAAGAGCGAGGAAGAACCTGGTACTAAAAGATGTGAAAACTGAGGCACAGGAAAATGAAAGAAGTTGTAAGAGACTGTGACTTGGGCCAGAAACCACCAGTCTTCCCTCTTCCTGAATGCTTGTTATGCCTGGGTCAGATAAAACTTTTACACTCTTTCACTTTGGAAAATTCACTGTGCTCCCATGAGATGTGTCACTTTATAAAGACATCGGGTACCGTGTACATAATGTTTAAGGTTTGAAATGAGAGAAATTTGGAGGCTTCCAGGGGTGGGGCCAAGGTCCCAAGATGACTTGGTGAGGAAGAGAAGGTTTAGGGAAAACAGTAAAGTAGAGGAGAAGGAGAGAGGATAGAGAACTGGATTAGAGGGGAAGAGGAGGAGAGATACCAACCTGAGGGAAAGGGAAGGCTCCCACACATTGTTCTTAGAAATGAGATCAAATTTCCCTAATCTGGTGGGCACATCCACATTTTGGAACATTCAATAAGGCCTAGGGGACAACAGGACAGGCTGATCGTACTAATGAGTTCAGGGTGCTTACACATGTCAATCAATCAATCAATCAATCAATGGTTTGATGGATATGCATTGTACTCTCCCAAGCACCATACTAAGTGCTTGGGAGAATACAGTATGATAGAACTAGAGAACATGTTCCCTGACCATACAAGCTCACAGTCTAGAGCAAGCTCATTTGGGTCATACCAATTGGATCCTTAAAGAGCTCTAAGTGAATAGTTTAAGATTCATTTTCTCTCTCCTTTTTTCTCCATCCCCATAGTAGAACAGGTAATTTTCCCCATAGTAATACTGAATTAAGAGACCATGTCAGGAATGTCAAGAAAAGGAGTGCCTAGAGGAGAAACACACACACATAAACACACACACTCGAAACACACTAGACACACAGTACTGCAGTAACACTCCAATAGGTTTAGTCAACAACTGACAGGTCCAGATTCACCCAGAAATCAAGCATGACAAAGTCTATGAATTGATCCTTACAAAATTGCATACAATCTGATTCTAAAGCAGGAGAAGATGAATGTGGGTTAATGTCCAAATAAATGATTTCATGTGTAACACGACTTAAGGAATTACTCCAGGTGCCCCAAGCACTGGCATAAATTTACCAGTACTGAGCTCTGTTAGAAACAGAATTGAGGTATGTCTTGTCCCCGATCCTTCTAAAGGTTCAACTTATTCCTCATCACGGTGGGGGACAAAAACAGACAGAAGGACATGGGTTCTAATCCTGCCTCTGCCACTTGTCTGCTGTGTGACCTTGGGCACGCCACTTCACTTCTATGCACCTCAGTTTACCTCATCTGTAAAATGGGAATTGTGACTGTGAGCCCCACATGGGACAGGGACTGGGTCCAACCCAATTTGCTTGTATCCACCCCAGTGCTTAGTACAGTGCCTGGTACATAGTAAGTGTTTAACAAATACCACAACTATTATTCTTAATATTATTAGATGCAAGGGAACAATACCTATTGGAGCAATGCCATCAGTGCTAAGGGTTTCTGCCTGAAGAACCACCGAAGGCATCTCAGATTCAGCAGGAAGCCTGAAAATGTCTGGCCAATGCAGGCATCGGTGGTCGGAGCAGCTGTCAGAGTGCTACCCTGGTGAGAGCCTTCTGGTCTAGGGTGATATGGCACAGCACTGGCACCTGGTCTAGGGTGCTATAGCACAGTGTTGGCACCATGCTGCGGTTATTTGGGCCAGGAATGGGCTTTTAACAAAAATCTGTGTGTACACTTTGCAATATGCTGCTCTCCTGCCTGCCTACTCGCTTGTTGCCCTCCATATCCTTATGGAAAAATAACTAGAAGGGATCAGAGAATGTCAGTGGTCCTGTGCAAATGACTACCAATCCAACTAGTTTCTCTGTGCAGGAAGGTAGAGTACTGCTGGAACTGCTAGCAGCATCATCTAATTGAAAGATCCTGGGCCTGTGAGTCAGAGGACCTGGATTCTAATTCCGGCTCGGCCACTCGTCTGCTGTGTGACCTTGAGCAAGTGGCTTCACTTCTCTGGACCTGAGTTACCTCCTCTGCAAAATAGGGATAAAGGCTATGAGCCCCATGTGGGACATGGAGTAGGTACAGCCTTGTTGTCTTGTATCTACCCCAGTCCCAATTACAGTGCCTGGAACATAGCAAGCACAACTCCTCACTCTCGGCTTCAAGGCTCTCCATCATCTCCCCCCAAACTCACCTCCCTTCCTTCCTTCTACAGCCCAGCCCGCACCCTCCAATCTTCTGCCACTAACCTCCCAACTGTGCCTTGTTCTCACCTGTCCTGCTGTCGACCCCTGGCCCACGTCCTCCTCCTGGCCTGGAATGCCCTCCCTCCGCACATCCACCAAGCTACCTCTCTTCCTCCCTTCAAAGCCCTACTGAGAGCTCACCTCCTCCAGGAGGCCTTCCCATACTGAGCCCCCTCCTTCTTCTCCCCCCTCCCCCTCCCCATGCCCCCCGCCTTACCTCTTTCCCCTCCCCACAGCACCTGTATATATGTTTGTACATATTTATTACTCTATTTTACTTGTACATATTTACTATTCTATTTATTTTATTTTGTTAATATGTTTTGTTTTGTTGTCTGTCTCCCCCTTCTAGACTGTCAGCCCGCTATTGGGTAGGGACCGTCTCTGTATGTTGCAAATTTGTACTTCCCAAGCGCTTAGTACAGTGCTCTGCACACAGTAAGCGCTCAATAAATACGATTGAATGAATGAATGGATGAAATACCATTAAATGAAGAGGGACATCAGAGGAGTAGGGCATGGGAAGGAGCAAACGTGGGCTTTGAAAAATTCTCAAACCATGATCTTTGGCCTCTCCAATGGCTTTAACACAGCCTTGTATTCCTCAGTCCCACCTCTGAGGCTGCCTGACAGTTTCTGGAGTCAGGGCATCCACATTTCAGGTAGAGGGTACCTTTAGCTTTTTCATCCCTCCCTCCTGAAGCCAGAGTCCAAGAAGACTGGCAGGGAAGTGACCTGGAGTCTCGGAGAGGTTACCACCTCCAGCAGGGCCTGTTGATAAGATGGTCTTGTGGACCAGTAAGTAGCTATGCACAAGGTTGCAGTCCTGTTCCAAATCCACCATGCCTGCATGACCCCAAACTGTTGTGGTTAGCCCTTTTGAAAGAAATCACTCCCCAAAAATCAGGTACTAAATCAATCTTTCATCATTTGGCTATTGAACCAGTTCCCATTATTGTTGTTAAATTCTAGTGGATTTTGTAATATTCCTGTCTGGCCGCAGGTTTGGGTCATGCGGAGACGTGCATTCTATTGTTAACTTCCTATGCCTGGCTCCATGGTAGTAGCCTCAACTGTACGTTACAATTGAGTGGGAACATTTCCTGCCTGCCCAAATCACTCTGCAGTGATAGGTGATTCAAAATGCTTTCAAAAATTTTTTTCTGGATTTTTGTGGGTTTTTTAGGTACATGGTTTGATTGTGGAGGGGCTGTTTCACACAATCCCAAGAAAAGAGAGATATTCCCCATTTCTTAGCTGTGGAAGTCAAAGATGCAGAGAACACATGAAGTAAGCATCAGAATATCTGATTGTCCTTGAGAAGTTAACTGTTTTTCAAGTAGCATGTGTTTCACTGCTTTGGTTATTTTTGGACATTTTTCTAATGCATGCCACAGTGTCCCATCCCCCAGTTCTCTGGTTGGGCTTGGCTGGCAGGGATCAATCAAACAATCATCAATGGTATTTATTAAGCTTCTACTGTTTTCAGAGCACTGAACTAAACACTTGGGCGGGTGCAATACAATGAAGTTGGCAGAAGGAGCTTACAGGTTAGAAGGATGGGAGGGTGCAAGTGACATTGCACAAGCCACTAACACTATAAGTAATTCCCCTGGGAACTGTTTGGGAAATTTCAGGGCCAAGACTCATCTATTACCCCCTCCACATAGGTGCTTCCCATAGGTACTGAGATATCAAGGGAATTGATTTTCCTTTAGCAGTCAATAAGGGAGAGAAGTTGTACAGGTAATACAGTAAAGCAGACAATACAAAAAAAATTGACCTGAGTATAGCAGTTAACATTAGGTGACTGTGACGTGGGAACAAAGATGATGTGCATGTGTGCATGTGTTTGTGATGGCCTTAATATCCAGTTTGGGAGAAAAATGACACTGGGATTACAATGTGTGGCAGAAGAAATAGATCAGGACCTAGCTGAATGCCAGAGGGAGGCAGTTCCAAGATCAATGGTATTTAATGCTAACTGTGTGCAGAGCACTGTACTAAGCACTTGGGAATGTACAATACAACGAAATTGGTAGTAATAATGATGGTATATGTTATGTGCCAAGCACTGTTCTAAGCACTAGAGTAGATATCAATCAATCAATCAATCAATCAATCATATTTATTGAGCACTTACTGTGTGCAGAGCACTGTACTAAGTGCTTGGGAAGTACAAGTTGGCAACATATAGCGACAGTCCCTACCCAACAGTGGGGGTAATCAGGTTGTTCCACATGGGGCTCACAGTCTTAATCCCCATTTTACAGATGAGGTATCTGAGGCACAGAGAAGTGACTTGCCCAAGGTCACACAGCAGACAAGTGGCAGGGCTAGGATTAGAACCCACATCCTCTGACTCCCAAGTCTGTGCTCTTGCCACTAGGCCACACTGCTTTCCCTGACTGCAAAGATCTAGTTCTAGCTAAGTGGTAAAGGTGGGTTTTAAAATTGCCTCTATATAATTGACCATATTATATCATGTATTCCTCATACTGTAAACATTAAAAAGTTGTGCCTTCCGGCATCCATTCCCTTTAAAATCCAAATTACGTCATACATAACTTTCAGCCTTGATCTCAGCCTCTGCATTATCAAGAGTTGACCACAGCCAATAAGATGGACTATTTTCTTCCAACATTTGATCCTGCTTTAGCTCCATAGTCATAGCTAAAATAACGTTGTTTTTGCCAAACCCTCAATGGGTTATAATGCGACAGTTTAAGAAGATCTCTGAATATGGTGCCTTAATCACTGGGTAAATTGGGCTCTTTCCCAACTTTACCACCTTCAGTCTCCCTCCTTCCTCCCTCTGCCCTCCCTCCCCTGAGTCCCCGCCTTCCCCTGACATGATCACCACTCCTTTACCTGACCCTGCATCTGAAGTGGTGTTTTCAGTGTTCAAATGGTCCCATGAGAAATACGTTTCCGAAAATACAAGATTTCCAATTGCAGGTTCAGTCCTTCTCATTTTTCCAGTGGGTGTGTAAGAAAAGAGCTTGGTGCCTCCATTAGACAAGAGAGTTCTCCCCACAAAACCCACACTGTAGGCAACAGGGTCACCTGGATAGGACAGAGAGTTGTTTTGGAATGTTCTTCTAAGTCCCCTTCTCTTCCTTCCCCTGTCCCATCCTGATTTAGGCTGAAAAACTAGCATTTTAGTAGTTCCCTTCTTCAAAACTCCAAATGACAGGAGTCTTCATGTGGTGATAGAAAAGCTGTTGCTGCCAAAATAGACAGGTTCCTGGGGACATTTATTTTTAGCTGCCTAGACAAATGCCGGGTTAGGTTACTAAGAGACACAGAAACCCAGGACGATGGAATTAAGACTCAAAAGGGGGAGTACAATTGTGTTTCTGTGGGAAAATAAGGGAAGGCAGCCAAATCTTTTGTGAGGATCCCAGAAAGCCCAGCTCACAGAAGGCCAGAAGAACAGTCCAGCCATATTGGTCCAATTTTTCTTTTCCAGACCTATGTTTCCAAGGCTCCTTCCCTTCCTTCTGCCCTCTTACCTGCTGCTTATGTGACCTTGGGCAAATCACTTAATTTTTCTGTGCCTCAGCTTCCTAATCTGTTAAATGGGGATAAAATCTCTCTTCTCCCTCCCTTTTTCTTCAACTGTAGGCCCCATGTGGGACAGGAGCCAGATCTAATCTGCTTATCTTGTATCTACCGCAGCACTTGACATACTCCTTGACACCTAGTAAGCTCTATTTGATTACCGTCTTCATTATTGGTCTCTGAAGATGGAAGCAGTGCCGTCTCAGAATCATCCAACCTACCTGGAAAAATCTTCCTGAGCCACTTCAACATTTAAGAAGCCAGAAAAGGCAATAGAGCACAGGATAAATGGGTGGCACACAGCAGAGCCTAACAGCTTGTCATCCCAGAGCCAGGTGGCCTCATTTTAAAAATATTCCTCTCTGCGATAGCAAGGTTCTCCCTTTTGATTGAAACCTCTGCATTATGGAAATGAAAATGATTTAGTTAAAACTATTTCCAAATATACCAGGACATTGTTGATTCTCAACCTGAAGGGAATGTTGCTTTAGGGGATTTACCTTAGTTTTTCACCCTGTTTCAATAATCGGTGGGAATTATGGCCATTCACATGGGATTTCCAATCCAAACAGAAGCAGAAGAAGTAATATATGAAACCCTGGCAGGGAGGTGAGTAGGAGGTGAATAAAAAGCTTATCTTGGGAGGTTTCCAGACCAGCCTCCGTGGTTTGGAAAGCTTGAGTAAACATCCCTTTATTAAATGCTGATCCAACTCAAACCTTCAGGCCTTTCGAGAGTTTCCTCCAAAGGGTTCTTCCAAGACTTTTCTTATTGGAAGTCTGAAAATGGCAAGAGTCAATCAAATCATTGAAAACAAAAGCAAACCTTCTCTTCCTTCTAATATCACCAGGTGGTCCTGCAAGGAAATCCCCAAGATGTAACTTTCATTTTCACTGAAAGCTGTGGCCCTCTTCCTCTACCATTCCTTTGCCTTATACACTTCCAGTTCACCACTACCTGGAGGCAATGGAACACGGGTTACTGTTCTCTGAGCGAATGAACGTCAGGAATCCCCTATTGTGAACATATCAGAATCTGGTCATCTTAGGAGGAATAGGGCAGGGGCTAAAAGAAGCCTAGATCAGGAGGGAGGGGACAGAGAGAGGGAAGGGAAGTGGAGAGAAGGGAAAAGAAACCAGAAGGGAGAAAAGAAAGAAGATTTGGTGGGGTGGGGAGAGGAAAAATTGGGAAGAAGGAGGACAAGGGGAGAGGCAGCCACAGAAGCCCAGGCCCAGATCGACTAGTCAAGCTGAATAAGCCATCCCTGCAGCTGCCACTTAAGCAGAAGTAGCAATGGTCACAGAAGTCACCCTAGCTCCCAGTACAGCTGTTGTGGCCCACCCTAGGGACAGTTATGAAAGGGGGAATTTCCAACATGGCCCAAAACATGAGATTCTGGCTGAGCCGGAAACTCCCATCAGGGTGGGGGATGAGGAGGGGCTCTCCTTCCTCCTTGTTGTCATGTTGCCACCATTGATGCCCAAGTTGAAAATGTGTGTGATCTTCTCCTTCCTCAGGTTTCTCAGTGGCAGGTGGAGCCCCAGGTTTAATGACTTCCTGTCCATATAGGGACATTTGGTCACATTCCCTGCATCATCTGTTTGTCCACAGTTACCCAAGACATACTGAGAACCCCACAAACAAAAATGTGAAAGGTTCATCCAATGTTTTTTAAAGTGATTATATTGTTAGGGATGAAGGATACGAGATTGATCCTGGGACAAAGCAACCATATGTAAATGCTAACCATAATATTTGTTAAGCACTTACTATGTGTCAAGCACTGTTCTAAGCATCAATGTTATCCATCTGCAATCGTTCTGGTAGTGTATCCACAGAGTTTTCTTGGTAAAATACGGAAAGGGTTTACCATTGCCTCCTTCTGCGCAGTAAATTTTAGTCTCCACCCTCAACTGTCTCCCGGGTCACTGCTGCCCAGCACACGTGAGCTTTGACTTGTAGCAGATTGTCTTCCACTCTCTAGCCACTGCCCAAGCTAGGAATGGAAGTGCCTCTGCTTGACTCTCCCGCCCATAGTCGAGACTGGTAGAGAGCTAGAAACTCCCCAGGTGTGACCCTGAGAGGGGAGGTATCAATGGAAGATACAAGTTAATCAGGTGGAACACAGTCTCTGACAGACATGGGGTTTACAATCTAAGGAAGAGGGAAATTAGTATTTAAATCCCCAATATATCTCTTAAATGACTTGCCTGAGGTCATACAGCAGACAAGTGGTGGAGCTGGGATTACAAATTAATTTGAAGTTAATTTGTAACATCTGCCTACTGTGATTTTACAATCTAATACAGAAGCAATTTAGGCACAAAAATATAAAATACAAAAACTGAGGGTGTGTATAGGACAAAGAAGAAATCCCACAAAAGAACAAGGGGACCCCCAATTGAAGCTTAAGAGTCTTAGGTTTGAAGCGTTTCTTTGCCAAGCAGGAGGTAGCCTCTGGAATGGGTCACCACAGGAACATATGTGCAGGCTTCAAATATTGGCAGATTCAAGTAAATTCACAGTCCACATCCATAGTATACTGTGAGCTCATTGTGGTCAGGGAAAGTCTACCAATTATGTGGTATTGTATTCTCCCAAGAGTTTAGTGCAGTGTTCTGCACAAAGTAAGCACTCAAAAAATACCAATGATATTGTTGATGATGACGATGACAGATAATGATGAGAAGCTAGGGATATTTGAAGTACTAAATACTACATCTTTAACCACCGAATTGGAGGTTAAGAAGGACAACCATAACATTATTCTTCTGAGAATCTTGTTGCTACTGTTGGAAGCAGAATAGTCAGCTTTGAAAATATATCTTTGGAAAAGATATTAGTCTTTTCCAGTGATGACATTTCCTAATGTTCTTATTTGCTTAATAAAAGGGAGAGGTCTTCTACCAGATGCCTATAATCTCAGTCCAAGGAGATTCCTTTGAGAAACTTAATCCATCATCACAGGTGAGTCAATGAGCCTGATTCTAAAAGGAAAGTATTCCTGGTCCACATCTTGTCTGCCACTTGTCTGCTGTGTGACCTTGGGCAAGTCACTTCACTTCTCTGGGCCTCAGTTCCCTCTTCTGTAAAATGGGGATTGAGACTGTGAGCCCCATGTGGGACAGGGACACTGTGTCCAACCCAATTTACCTGTATCCATTTCAGTGCTTAGAACAGTGCTTGGCACATAGTAAGTGCTTAACAAATACCATTATTATTATTATTATTATCTTGATAGGGTTAGATGCTAAGGTGCTAAAGGGCTGCCAGAGTTACACAGATAAGCTTTAAAGTGATAAGCTTTTTCTTCATAAAGTGTTAACTTCTGAAGACAGGAAGGCAATGTTTTTCAATTATGGCTTAAGTCACATGATTCACCCTATAATCAGGAGAGCTCCCTTCTCCCATAAGCGGTTGCACTTAATTTTCTGCTCACTGAATGTGTAAGAAAATCAGATCAGATCTTAAAATGACAGTATAATTGCATATGAGCCTAATGGAATTGGCTAATGTGTGAGCTGCTGGGAGCATGCAGGGGGTATATCCTGGCTTGAAGCCAGGATCTCCTTCTACCAAGGAGCTAATTAGAAATGCAAAATAGAAAAAGTGGCATTGTTACTGAAAAAGTTTGGGTTAGACCCAGCTGTGTACGCAAACAAGTGTGTTGACAATCAGCCTAGAAATCAAATGTTAGGAAAATGGAATTTGAACTGGGAAGGTAACAGGCTGATTAAAACAGGACTGGAGCAATAATGTATCTCAAACTAAAGAACAGGCCTCCAAGCAGTTTTAGTAGAAAAGCTGATGACTTCCCTACCTATGCCCATTGCTCAAGTAGCAAAGAATGGCTATCCAGAGTCTTTGGTGGGTTTGAATCTACACACACATTGCAAATTCCCAACAGATTCTCTTGGCCCACGGATTTCCTCTCACTGAAGCTCCACCGGCTTACTATGCCTCTCCAGATCAAACTAATACTTTTCACAATTGGATTCAAGGCTCTTCACCATCTGACCCCCAACCCACCTCCATGTCCTGCCTGCTCTCTTCACCTGCTATTCCCCAACTCTCTGTCTTTGATCCTCTGAAGCCAACCTTCTAGCTGAACCTCACTCTCGAATCTCCTGCTGTTCCCCCACCTTGGGACTCCTCCTCACACATCAGGCAGACCACAACCCTCCCAGATTCAAAGCTCTCCTAAATTCTCATCTCTTCCAAGAAGCTTTCCTTGATTAATTTCTCAGGACACTGAGCCATATCATCTCTTCAGCCAACTCTAGTATTTAATGAACTTATTTATATCCTCCCTAGAACTCATGTACTTACTTGTATGCGTATTCAATCATTTATTTTGACCATTCAAGTGTCCTTATTTTCCCTATATGCCCTCCCCTTTGTATCACCTATGCACTTGGATACTCCCCCCAGCCCCACAGCACTTATGGACATAACCTTACATTATACTATTTCTCCTCTCTGTAATGTATTCCCTGTGGACTATAAGCTCCTTGTGGGCAGGGATCATTGTCTACCAACTTTATTGTACTGTACATTCCCAAGAGCTTAGTACAGTGCTCTGCACACAGTAAGTGCTCAATAAATACCATTGACTGATTGATCATATGTTTGCCTCCCATGTTAGAATGTAAGCTCCTTAAGGGCAAAAAACATGTCCTTTCTTTATTCTGGGCTTCCCCAATGTCTAGTATAGTGGGTGCTCTACTACTACTATTTCCACTATTGCTACTACTATTACTACTACTATTACTACTACTACCGCTAGAGTGACATCTTCCTAGAAGGCATAGGCTCCTAAATGTGCTGAACTATGATATGGAAGACTAAAGAAGTTTTCATTTTTGTCTGAAACCAGACAAATATATGATATCCAGTGTAGGTAAACATGAGTGCAACCTATTCAAGGACAGATGTTTTCTATAACCAGTGATATATTCCCTTCTACTTAGATTGCGAGTCCCATGTGGGAAAGGGGCTATGTCCAACCTGATTAACCGGAATCTACCCCAGAGCTTAGAACATTGTTTGGCACAAAGTAAGCACTTAACAAGTACCATAATTATTGTTACATATGGACCAGAGTTATTGCAATGGTTTCAGCCCTGCCCAGCCCTGGAAGACATGCTGACTCAGACCTACCTAAAGAGAGCAACACAGTGGAGAGCAAATATGGAATGTGTTTCTACAGGTCTAGGAACTATACTGGCAGGAAATATAGCAATAGGTTTAAGTAATATTTGGATACATTTATGGAGTAAAGATCCCCTAAAGGTCTGTTAGACGGAAGAGTTCAGTATTTTAGAAGGTACATTTCCAGTTGTAGGGTTCGGTGTCAAAGAAGACAACCATAGCAATATTCTTCCAGGTGACTTTTGGTGGTGCTGTCAGAGACAGAATAATGGGCTGACTGGGCCATTGTTCTGACTCAGAAATAGCATTGTTCATGGCCTCAGGTTCTAAAGAAGGACCAGGTAAGTGGGCCACAGACCTGGGATGAGTGAGCACCGAGTCAAAAGAGGTGTTAAGTGTAGACTGGAGGGAAAGCTGAATCACAATGAGCAAAGAAAACAGGGGATCAGGAAGTCTAAGGATAACAGTGGGTTTGTTTCCTGGCCACCATGTGGCCTCTAATTTGGCTCCAGATAAATACAGTACCATTTCCAGGTAAACTTTGTTTGGCTGAATGCTAAACTTAGACATTAAGTATAGCCCTAAAAAATACCCTATCCGTATTGCTCATGCTTTTATTACAGAACCGCAATTACTGCACAGACTTGTTGAAATGAAACACCAAAATTAGGAACATAACATGAAATAAACTACTGTGGGTTTCCCACCCGATCTGTAAATTTCCCTTGATTATCTGCAGAACTCCACAGACCATTGATTACTATAGTGGTGGACTCCACTTGAACCATGCTTTCATTACTATTTCTCCAATGTGTTTCCCCATCTCTCAGTCTCTCTCTTTTGCTCTCTCTCTCTTTAGCTCTTTCTTGTACTCTCTCTTTCCCCCTCCCTCCAAATTTCCAGGTAAGCAGGTTTGAAGGGAGAATTTACTCATCTTATCCTATTCCTTCTTCCAAAGGTATGATGGGTTGCCTAACTCTCCGAATGTGGATTCTGGAGGTGGCAGCAGGTACTAGACCCAGTTCGGCCACTGGCCTGCTCTGTGACTCAGGGAAAGTCCCTAAGCCTCCCTGAGTTACTGATTCCTCATCTGTAAAATGGTGAGAGTAGCACTGTCTGCCTCTTCCTAGCCCACAGGAATATTGTGAGGTCAAAATAAGCTAAGAATTGTGAAAGTACTCCTTATCATTTGGCACCTGTTGCACTTTGGTGTTATTTCCCCTGTGGCTCTTCTAAGGAGAAGGAAGGAGTCTGGTAGAGATTACCCAGGACTCCGTGGACAAACAATGAGAGAGCCAGGGTCCCTGGGTTCTATTTCCAATTCTGCTTCCAGGGCCCTTTCCTGAACCATCTGGGCCTCGATATTTTCATCTGATGAATGGGAACAAGAACACCAGCTTTTACCTCGTGCTATGATAAACTTGAATAAATGCAAAGAACTATACTATAAAAGCAGTTGGCTAAATTGGCTGAGGAATACTATAAAATTCAGTTGGCTAAATTGGCTGAGGAAAGCCTTGATAAAGGAAATCCTCAGACAAAACAAACTCCTCAGTTGTACCAATTGGGGAAACTTTTTCCCCTACCAAGTTTTCACCCAAGCAGCTAACGAGGAGCAGATTCACCTTGGGTTAGACTTTCCTCCCTGCTCCTCCATGCTATGGGGCAGTGGAAAGTTGTCGAGAAGAGAATAGAAGGGAAGTCAATGGCAAAGAACCTCTGATAATCAGACCCTAAACAACCAAGGCTTGCAATATGTGTTCTTGAATTAAAAGTTATTACTGTAGTAGAGATACTGTGCTGACCTTTTTCATTGGAATTGCTACAGGGAATTTCCCTTCCTTCCAAATAAGCCCATTCCCCTTGATAGAACAACAGCCTCTTCACATTTCTGTTTATCATCTTTTAAACAAATATGGAATTCATTACTTAGTAAATCACTTAACCACAGCAATGATAAAATCAATGAAAATTTTGAAAAACGCTGCCACATTAGAGTCTGAACTGAATAAAGCTCAGTTTCATCCAGTGTGTAGCCTATAGAATGCAGCTGCTATTCCAGCTCTAGATGGGATGATGCATATAGTTGGCAAACATTATATGAACCACATGATCAAGAGACCTCGAGAGAAGGGTTTTACACTATGTGTTTTCCAGATGGGGCATTACAAATCATGCCACATCTTTGCATCCCTGTTTACCATCGAGTTTGGGCAATCCCAACTTTATAGCATTTTTACAATGTTACAAAGATTCACAGATCCATGTACATGCCATGTGTATTATACAGCCATTGAGGACTGTTTTCAGAATGTCCTGGGGAATTGTCGTTATACAGGCCTGTGTTATGAAGTTCTCTAAGGTGACCATTCAATTTTATTTTGTTTTTCTGTTGTGTTTGGTGATTTCCAATTCCCTTCAACCTCTTGAGAGTGATAGCATTTCACATAGTCATTTCTTGGGACTTTTTTACTTTCGTTTAGATATATTTCCATGGGGCCCAAGGAGACTTGGAAACAAGATCCAATTTTTCAATCCTGTTTCAATCAATAGTATTTATTGAGTGCTTATGGTATGCAGAGCACTGTACTAAGAGCTTGAAAAGTACAATAGAATTAATATATATGATTCTGCCCTCAAGGAGCCAATGATGAGGAGCATATGTATGTGCATGTGTGTGTGTGTTTAGATATAATTGTCCCCTTCATGTGCAAAGCAGATGCTATTGGTGGTGAAATTCACCTACGTGGTGTGTGTGTGTGTGTGTGTGTGTGTGTGTGTGTGTGTGTGTGTGTGTGTAAGTAGACAGAACCCCAAAGTCCTGACCACGTTGCTCATAATTCATTCAATCTTATTTACTGAGCGCTTACTTTGTGCAGAGCACTATACTAAGCACTTGGAAGGTACAATTCAGAAAAAAGTAGGTGGCAATGCACTAACCATATATGTGTTGTAAAGGCCACTAGGACCTCTCCCATCCTTCTCAAGGGGAGTGCTAATCTTCTCTCCTTTCATACAACATTAACATTAAGCTTTCCAGCAAACTGATCATTACTTACTGGTTATTCAAAATACAGTGGAGTTCTTGTTCCTTTGTGACTCCAATGACAAACTGCTTATTTCAAAGAAACTCTTTGTAGAAGGGGAACAACTTAAACTTGAGGGTGTTCAGACAACAGTATTGAATAGCAATTTACTATCTTCTGAACCAGAGCGATCATCGTTTATATCCATGAAGTATCTTCATGGTGTGCCAAACAGACCCATTTTCTTTGACTGATACTTCATAAATCAAGGTTTCCAGAGACACCGGGTTATAGGCCAGAAAAATATCACTAATGACCGCTTTCAACACCTCAGATATGTTCTCAAGTGTCTTCCTGCCCCAGTAAATCTAAGGCAATATTTGCTGCTGGAGTCAGTGAGCCCCTTCCTGGTCCCTGAATTTCTGGTTTTACCTCAAGTTGAGATGAATATGCAGCTCATATCTATGTTATATATTATAAATTATTTATTTATATGAATATCTGTCTCACCCTTTAGACTGGAAGCTTTTTGTGGACAGGGAACATGTCTACCAATTCTGTTGTATTGTACTCACCCAAGTGTTTAATACAGTGCTCTGTGCATAGTAAGTGCTCAATAAATACCATTGATGATGAGCAATGGGGGCACCTTGAGTAAAGGAAAGGGATACCCATTTCTATGTGCCTCTCTACCTCTCTGCTCTCAAAGTGCTTGGGGTTGACCGCCACCAAATATTTCAGCCCGAGGGTTCAACATTCCAGTCCTAATAATAATAACTGTGGTATTTGTAAAGTACTTACTATGTGCCAAGTGCTGAACTAAGCGCTAGAATAGATAGAAGATAATCATTAGTCACAGTCCTTGTTCCACATGGCACTCACACTCTAAGAAAGAGGGAGAACAGGTTTCATATCCCCATTTTACAGATGAGGAAACTGAGGGACAGAGAGGTATGACTTGCCCAAGTTTACACAGGAGGCAAGTGATGAAGCAGGGATTAGAATCCAGATCCTCTGACTCCTGGGCTTGTGGTCTTTCCTCTGGGCCACACTGCCTGCCCCAAAATGACTGAAAAAGCAAGAGACAATGCCCTTCTTTGCCCTGCCTTCCAAGTGACAGGCAAGCTCTGTCCTATCCTTCCAAGATTCCTGGGTGAACTGGCAAGGCCAAGTTTTTGAACGTAAGGATAATTAAGTGTCAATACTGTTCTACCTTGGACTTTCAGATTTCAAAGTTGGGACCCGCTAAAGCATTTTCCAGCCTTAAACATCCAAGGGTCCCCACCAATCTGTTGCAGCAATCAGAAGTATTTGCTGGCTGTGATAGATTTGGTCTCGTGTAAGCCCGGAGAGGTCTGCGACAGGCCACACCTGGAAAAACCCAGCTCTGAGGAGAACTGGGATCACTAATTTCAAGGGGCTGGTGTGCACAGCTCGTGAAGAAGCTAACCCTTAGCCTGAAGCATTTCCTAGGAACAGTTGTTATTGCAAGTACACAGAGGCAGTTAGTCTTATTTCCCAACGTCCTGCACGTCAGAGGGTGGGATGTAGAAGGCCTGATAAATGGACACTTCCTCTAAGGATCTAACCACAAACTGTAAAAGAAAAATGGGCATTGATGTAAAGAAAACTCATGCGGTCAACAATTATTCTTAGGAATGAGCAATGTAGTAGCCATATGACAGGTCAGTTCATTATTCAAGTATACAAAATGGCTGCCTGACAAGAATTTCCCTTTTTCCAAAGTTATCAGTGTACACTATGATTAAACTCTCCCTTTTCATTTACTTAATCAATTCCATCTATGAAATGTGGCCTTAGGACAGTTGGAAAGGGGCTAGCTCACAGGGCCTGACGATTGTCAAACAGCCCAAGTAACACTCTCACTACCTGACCTCAATGTACTCTAAGAGTAAACAGCTGGTCATGAAGTGATGGCTGATCCATTCTTGCTTGGAATGAGGATTCTTACTAGAGGCATGGCCCCACACATCTCCCTGAAGGAAGTCTTGTGGCTTACAAGGTTACAAATATCACAATTACCAAATTGCTGAATGACAGAGAAGGAAAGTACAGGTAGAACTTACTGACTGTGGAATATCTGCTCACTTGCCTGCCACAAACTGCAAAACCTGAGGGATTTGAGCCCTATTTAACAAATGCCTTGTATTTGTATAGCACTTTTTTTCACATCAACTATGTCTAGTGAAAAGAGCATGGGACTAAGAGTCCATAGGTCCAGCTTCTAGCCCCGGCTCTGCCCCAAGCCTGCTGTGACACCTCAGCCAGTCACTTTAACCTCTCTGGGCCTCAGTATCTCTTAAAGATGAGGATAAAATATCTGTTCTCCCTCCGTCTTAGACACTGAGTCTCACGTGAGGCAGGGACTGTGCCCAACCTGATTATCTTGTACCTACCTCAAGGCTTAGCACGGTGCTTCACACATAGTAAGTGTTTAATAAATACTATCATTATAATTATTTTTGTTTCATTTTAATAACATCTCTAAGGAGGTACGGAAAGACAGGTATTATCCCCATTTTACAGATAAAGAAACTGAGGCTCAGAGTGGTTAAGTGAGGTGCCCAAGTCACACAGCAGGACAGTGGCAGAGTTGGGACTAGGACAGTGGCAGAGTTGGGACTAGTGCCTAGTTCTCCTGACTCTCAGTCCCAAGCTCTTTCTGTGCCATCCCAAATTTCAGTTAGGCTCCTGAGACAAACTCAAATCTCTCCACCAGTTTTAGGGCTAATAATCCATATTCTCACCAGGTATGGTTGTCTGTTGTCTACCGCTCATCTGCTACATGCTTTACCAAAACTCTGCTGCCCTTTGGAGTTATGGCCCAGTAGCTTCATGGCTCAACAGCAAATTACTTTGGGTAAGCCATGTGGCCTCAGGATGGAGATGGATCTGGAGCAGTCCCTATCTGAAACTCTTGCTCTGTCAATCAGTCAGTGGTATTTATTGAGTGCTTACTGTGTACAGAGCACTGTACTAAGCACTGAGCACTTGGGAGAGTACAATATAACAGAGTTGGTAGGCATGTTCCTTACCCACAACGAGCTTACCATCTAGAGGGAGCATGTTTCCTGCCCTAGACGTGAACCAGATCTGTCCCGGGTACATTTGCCATTACAGAATTGGATTAGGCCCATGTTATTTGGGCACAGTTAATTTGGAACTGAACTAGACCCATAATCGCGTGTAACAGAGCCGGAAATGCATCATTTGGCTGCATCGGAAACTCCCATCACCGACGAGAAGGGGAGAGTCTCAGCATGACTGAATAGCTGTGGCTGCCTATCCCTGGCCTTCATGCCAGTGCTCGTCATCCTCACCCACCCTCTCCAGCCTGCGGCCGCCCTACTCAAGTGGTGGAGGCACTGGCCCAGACACAAAGCCGGAGCCAGGTTGTGGATTGAGCCACACCGGCAGAGGAGGAAGAGGTAAATTCTTCCTTCTTCCTCTTCATTCTTCCTCTATCCTTCTTCCTCCAATCCACCCCCCCCCACACACAAATCCCCTGACCTGATTCCCCCTACGACCTGGCCTGTCCAATTCTCACATGCTTCTTGCCTCCTTATTTAGGATGGTTTAGGCTGCATGGGTCACAAGGAAACCCCCAGGCCTCTGGGGTGGGGGAAAGTCCTGGGAGCCTTGCTGGTACCATGTCAACCGTGTCAATCAATAGATTAATCATATTTATCGACCACTTACTGTGGGCAAGCACTTTACTAAGTGCTTGGGAGAGTACAGTGTAACAGAGTTGGTAGACAGGTTTCCTGCTCACAACGAGCTTTTGGTCTAGATGGAGAGACAGTATTATAAATAAATAAATTCCAGATATAAGTGCTGTGGGGCTGAGAGAGGGGTGAATAAATACAACATCCTTTAATTCTGGTTTGGTAGAACCATACATAATCTGATAATGGCTGTGCCCTTGGCCTTCATGTCAGAACGAATGTGAGGACACTGAGTCCAGTAGCCCCAGCCTTTTAGGGCCACTGAGGAACAGATAAAGTGACTTCTGATCATGGAGTGGGTTTGAGGAGGATGATGGAGGGTAGACAGAATGAGTTGGGACTGCCCAGCTCCATGGGGCACAGAGCCATAATCAAATAAATAGCTTCTGAGTAATACCCCCTGGTGCTCGTTTGACGGGAAGTCAATCAACATCAACACTAGTGGGAAAAAAGAGAAAGGCTCATTTTAGTCCATTTTATAACTAGAAGCAATAAGTATCAGAGTAGGCATAGTATTCAAGGAATGAAACAGAAAGATAGGAAAGGGGAAAATGAGACTAGAATAGAGCATGATTAGCTGTCTATTTACAATGGCTTCCTATGCTGCCAAAAATGACAAAGAATCTGAGTGATGAGATTTGGGATGGCTAAATGTAAGTCAGTACAAATGATGAAACTACAATTTGCAGCAACAGTTGAATTCACTGTTCCTAAAATCTAAATTATTGATGATTTAGTGTAAAGGACACTTGCAGATCCACAGGATATCTGTACTTGCAGATCCACAGGATATCTGTACTCGAGAGTGATTAACCATTCTGAAATTAAAAGTAAAATAAAAACAATAAAAATTTACCTCAATGCAGGTAGAAATAAGAGATGATAAATGCATTTGCAGTGTCAATTCTAACATGTTCATTTCGTCCAGATGGTCTGAATAAATTCTTGAGATCAGCACATCAATCAACCATATTTATTGAGCACTTACTGCATGCAGAGCACTGTACTAAGAGCTTGGGAGAGTATAATATAGCAAGATTGGTAGACACGTTCCCTGACCACAACGAGCTTAGTCTGGAAAGGGAGATAGACATTAATATAAATGAATGAATTATGGATGTGTACAAAAGTGCTGTGGGGCTGAGGGAGGGGTGAATAAAAGGAGTAAATCTGTCTGATATGTCTGATCAATTGTCAGATATAATAATGATGGCATTTGTTAAGCGCTTACTATGTGCAAAGCACTGTTCTAAGCACTGGGGGGGGATACAAGGTGATCAGGTTGTCCCACATGGGGCTCACAGTCTTAATCCCCATTTTTCAGATGAGGCAACTGAGGCTCAGAGAAGTTAAGTGACTTGCCCAAGGTCACACAGCAGACATGTGGCAGAGCCGGGATTAGAACCTACGACCTCTGACTCCCAAGCCCGTGCTCTTTCCACTGAGCCATGTTGCTTCTCTGATACGAAGAGGGAGGGCACTCCAGGCCAGACACAGGATGTGAGTGAGGAGTTGGTGGAGAGACATGATCAAGTTACAGTGAGTAGGTTGGCTTAGAGGAATGAAGTGTGCGGGCTGGGTTGTGGTGGACGACCAGTGAGTTAAGCACTTAGTACAGTACTCTGCACACAGTAAGCTCTCAAAAAATACGATTGAATGAATGAATGAAAGGTAAGGTAGGAGGGGGCAAGGTGACTGAGTGCTTTAAATCCATGGTAAAGGAGTTTCTATTTGATGTGGAAGTGGATGGGCAACCACATAGACATCAATATGTTCAGTACCATGGATTGATAAGGACAAAGCTTCATACTGAAAAGCTACAACAGAGTGAAGCTCTCTGGCATGTGAAGAGGCCAAAAAAGAGTAAATAAATCTACAATCTGTATTACTCTCAAGTTGCAAAAAAGGGAGACCATTGTAATAAGAAATCAGATTGTGACCTATATAAATCAATCATATAAACAAAATTAGTTTCAAAACACTAAAACTTCAAAAAATAGTTTGATCCAGCAGCAAATCTACCAAAAATTCAGCAGTAAATTCAAGCCTAGAACACCAAAAATAATGTCAACAGAGCTGCATTTAACTTGTATCTGACAACCAAGTTTACTGTTTGTTAAAACTGAAGGGATTTTTTTTTTTTTTTTGGTGGTGATACAGGTAGAATGATTTGGATCAAAACTGATGATGATTTTATACTATGGGACAACAATGAAAAATATTAACAGTGAATGGTGAACATTTAATACTAAGTAATAATAGTTACGGTATTCATTAAGTGCTTATTATGTGTGAAGCACTGGAGTTGATACAAGTTAATCAAGTTGAACACAGTCCCTGCCCCACATGGGGCTCTAGGTGTAAGAACAGATTTTGAAGAATTAATATTTGAAGCATCTGAAGGATAGCAGATCCTAAGGATTAGAATATTGATAATACTCTGAATTTGCAAACAGCCTTTTTTATGACAAAGCATTTATCTCATTTTATACTCGCAATAACCCTATGAAGTAAGGACAGACAGGTGCATCGTCACAGCAACCCTATGATGAAACTGAGGCAAAGAGCAGCTAAGTGACTTGCCTGAGGTCACACAGCAGGCCACTGGCAGATATGGAGTTAGAACTCAGGCTTTCACTTTCAGACCTTTGCTCTTTTCCATTATGGATTCCATCACAATAATGGTCCAAAATAATAATAATAATGGTATTTGTTAAGTGCTTACTATGTGTCAAGCACTGCTCTAAGCACAGGGGGAGATACAACTTTATCAGGTTGTCCCAAGTAGGGTTTACAGTCTTAATCCCCATTTTACAGATGAGGAACTAAGGCATTGAGAAGTCAAGTGACTTGCACAAAGTCACGCAGCTGACAAGTGGCAGAGTCAGCATTAGAACCCATGACCTCTGACTCCCAAGCCTGGGCTCTTTCCACTAAGCCATGCTGCTTCAAATATACACCTGTCTTCTACTGTAAATTTAAGATGGATTAACAACATATCTACCAACCCAACAACGGGTTCTGAAGGTGGTATTTTCGGGTATGTATGTGCTAAGTACTATTCTAGGCACTGAGGTAGATGCAAGATGATCAGGTCAGACAAATGGGGCTCATAGTCCAAGTAGGAGGGAGTATGGTTTAATCCCCATTTTGCAGATAGGGAAACTGATGCACAGAGAAGTTAAGTGACTTGCCCAAGGTCACACAGCAGACAAGGAGCAGGGCCAGGATTAGAACCCAGGTCCTCTGACTCTCAGCCCCACGCTCTTTCTACCTGGCCACACTGCTTCTCTAATTACTATATTATAGTGCCCTTGGTTACATCTGCATTGTTAAGAAGTGTATAAAGATCGGATGAATCTGAGAAGTTAAAAAAATAATTTGAATGTCTGACAAACTTTTATATTCTTCACTTGTCTCTCAATATCCAGGAGAAGAGAGAGGAAATGCCCTTGCTTACGTCTGCATTGTTAAAAAGTGTGTAAAGATCAGATGAATCTGAGAAGTTAAAAAAATAATAATTTGAATGTCTGACAAGCTTTTATTTTCTTTACTTGTCTCTCAATATCCAGGAGAAGAAGAGAGAGGAAGGGATTGAACCTTCCCATTTAAAAAATAAGGAAACTGAGGTATAAAAAGATTGTGACATGTCCAAGATCATCTGCCTGGGCCTTTAACCCAGATCTCCTACATCTCAGCTGAGCAAAGACAAGGGTGGGTACATTTAGTGGAAGAAGCATGAAACCAGAGTAAGAACATTCAGGCCCTGGCTCGCTTACTATATGATCTTGACTGAATCACTTACCCACACTCCACATCTCAGTTTTCAGTCCGTAAAACGGGCATGACAATCCTGTAACACACACCACTCAGGAACATTGGGAAGATGATAGGTAGACTATGGAGAGGCTCTGAATACAAAGAGAAGAAGCATTAATATTGTTAACCTATCATCCTTGAATGTATTTCTGCTCCTCTGGTCCCATTTATGCATGGTACTACTCACAGAGCCCCTGCCTATTTCAGGTCCGAAAAATAGCAGTGAACGGTGATTTTTCTGATGAAGTGGTGATTTCCCATGCTTTATGATACCTATTCTTTCCTCTTTTGTTTACCCAAGCACCTACACCCTTCACTACTATTTCCAACACCCTTCCCACCCTTTCCTCAAAAACCCACTCTCCCTATCATTTTCCTGACAACATATTTCCTTTTTCCGTCCTACCCACTCCTCCTCTTCCTTCCCCTCTTCTTCCATTTTACAACTGGGAAGGAAGTTTAAGAAGAGGATGTTAGCTCCTCGCTTCTCCTTTCCAAAAACACTGGTCTTGAGCAGCCAGTGCTCTGCATGTGCCAGCATGATAGCAGCTTGTGTCCATCCCAGAGAAAGTTCCAGAACCCTGCTAAAGATGTGGGAATAGATCACTGAATTCCTCTGAAATGGCAACAGAAGCTCTTCTTCAAATACAGTCACTCTAACTCCCAGCCAGCCCCTGGGTTGAACTTCCCTAGAGGATATCTGCCAGAGGTAGGAGTTGGGGAGAGAGGGAAGAGAACAGTAGTAACTCCGGCTGTCCACCCCAACCCTCTTGATATCACACTGGACATTAGTCTCAGGAGCCGAGTTCCTTGAATCCCAAAGAAGCAGAGAATCAGAGGCAGAGAGGCAGCAGTTGTGTAGAGCATGGGCCTGAGAGTGAGAAGGTCATGGGTTCTAGTCCCAGCTCTGCCACTTGTCTGTTCTGTGACCTTGGGAAAGTCACTTCACTTCTCTGTGCCTCAGTTCACCTCATCTGTAAAACAGGGATTGAGACTGTGAGCCCCATGTGGGACAGGGACTGTGTCCAACCCGATTTGCTTGCATCCATCCCAGTGCTTAGTACAGTGCATGGCACATAGTAAACACTTCACAAATACCATAATTATTATTATTATTACCCAACTAGTATCCAGCATCATGGAAAATTGTGTGGCCTGACAGGAGGAAGGCCCAGATTTGATAGGAAAATCCTGTAAATTTATAAGTCAAAGGGAAATTAAAATTTGAGGACCTAGATTCAAATCATCAAGGAAGTGATCCAAACTGGGTATTGTTTTTTTTGTTTGTTTGTAGTTTTTTTAACCCTAAACTTCACCCAGTGGCATCAAACTCTGCCCAAATCCTTTGGCTGTTGCAATCTTACATGGCTTTTTCTGACTTGAAGGGGTGAAGCGAAATGCCATGATGGTAGAGTTTATCTTAAAGATGGAGAATTGTTAGAGTTGCTGCTCAGAACTCAGCCGGCAAGACCCCTTCCCCCATCCCAGCTCTTTAAGAGGATAAGACTGGGAAAATGTGTTTTACTACTGATGGTGGAATGAAAGTGCTAAACCAGATTTCCTTCCTCTCATCCAAACCCAACAAACTCAGGTCTGTATTTTAAAATGGAAAACAATTCCAATGGAAAACATTGGGTTGGGGAAAAGTCACTCTCGCTGGTGAAGAGTATCCCATATCAGTTAGAATAATCATCCAGGAATGAATTTCCAGAATTTTTCACCTATAAAATTACCCACTCATTGTGCTCTGGCCTGTGTCCCAAAAATGAGAAAATCCATAGAAGAGGAACTAGAGACACCAGATAGAGAGAAATTAGTGAAGTAAGAAAGCTGAGCAAGCGAGACGAAGAGCGGAAATACATTTGAGGGATGATAGGAAGTAAAGATGAAGCAATAAAATTTTCACAAGAAAACCCCTCCACCACAAATAAGAAAATCTCTTTAATTTGCCTCTTTAAGCTTCTAGACACCTCCAACTCAGGAAAGCCGTAAACAGGCCCAGAAATATATTTTCCCCGACCCAAATAAGTTTTTCAGTGGGTTATTCATTTCCCGAAACTTCCCTTTACACAGCACTCACAAAGAAGTGAGTCATCCAGAGTCATCTCCAAAAGAGGCTTGGTTGGGAGCCACACCTAAGAAATTTGCACCTTCACTTTGCCCAAGAGATTGCCAAGGCCCCTCGCCCCCGCCCCCAGGGTGGGTCATTCAGCAACCCAGTTAGTTCCCCGGTTATGAGAGCCTTGGGGAGGAGAGCTGACTGCAATCTGCTGGTGGAATTTGCTAATCAAAAACAGCCAACTCCATTCCTGGCTGGCAACTCTAGGCTCAAAGGCAGTTGCATGGAATTACCCAACCCGCTGTTTTTCTAGAATGAATATCGACCATCTGCATTCACTTTCACCCCATCTACAGTCAGTAAGATTTATTGTGCACCAGGTGGGTGTAGAGCACTGGACTGATTCACTGGTTTTCAGAACCCACACCCTCCTCTGTTCCAGCAACCACTTCCCTTTCCCCATCACCCTTAAATGAGGCAGCTTCAACAGCAGCATCCTTAGGGCAGCTGCCTCTACCCACCACATCTCTAGGTCCTGGCATCAATGGTTGACCAAAGGAACCAAATTAAAGCCATCTGACTAAACTGGTAGTGGCCCCTTGTGTTTGAGAGAGTATGAACACAAATCTACAGCTTAGAATAGGTGTTCCAGCACTGGAAACACTGCTTGACACATAATAACAATAATAATAATAAAGGCATTTTTTAAGCGCTTACTCTGTGCAAAGCACTGTTCTAAGCGCTGGGGTAGATACAAGGTAATCAGGTTGTCCCACGTGGGGCTCAGACTTCATCCTCATTTTACAGATAAGGTAACTGAGGCACAGAGAAGTTAAGTGACTTGCCCAAGGTCACACAGCTGACACTTGGTGGAGCTGGGATTTGAACCCATGACCTCTGACTCCCAAGCCCATGCTCTTTCCATTGAGCCACGCTGCTTCTCATAGTACTGCTTACTGCTTACTGCATAGTACTGCTGCTTACTCACATAGTAAGTGCTTAAGAAACACACACACACACACACACACATATATATACATATATATACATCGAGTATATATATATATAGTCTACTCCTCTCACTGGGCGGGAGCAGGCTGTCATACAGATGAGGACAGCTGGCTCAGTAGAGGAGAGCTGGCTCAGCAGAGGAAAGGAAATTGTTCCACCTCTTCCCCGATGCCCAGTGCAACAAACATAACTGGCTGTCCCTAGCTTGGCCACACCAAGGATGGTGGAGAAAGCCCAGTACTGGGAGTCAGAAGGACCTGGGTTCTAATTCCAGCTCCACCACTTGTCTGCTGGGTGACCTTGGGCAAGTCATTTAACTTCTCTGTGCCTCAGTTACCTCTTCTGGAAAATGGGGATGAAGACTGAGCCCAAGATGGGACAGGTACTGTGTCCAACCTGATTAGGTTGTATCTGCCTCAGCACTTAGAAAAGCGCTTGGTACGTAGTAAGCGCTTAACAAATACCATCAGCATCAGCATCATCAAAAAGCCATTCATGGGTATGACCAAAGAGGGGAAGGAATTGGCATCCACTGGTAGTGATTTGACCCCGATGCTGCCCGCTGCTCAGCTGTTCCCTGTTGATATTTTCACGCGGAGTGGGCAATGCTTTTCTGCTTGAAGCTGGGTGCCTCCAGAGAGGAGAATTAGGATGGAGGAGGAGGAGGGAGCTTCCTCTCTCTCCTCAGTTCCTGGAAGTGCTTGCTGCACCCTTAAGACCTTTGTCCGAAAGAGAAAGTTATATTATCTTTTGAAAGGATGCTTTTTTCTCATGTACACGCCCTCTGAGGCAGTGACAATGGGGCTTTTGTAGCAGATGTAATCATTCCTAAGCAGCATTAAAAATGAAGCCCATTTAATTGAAGTAAAAAAAAAAGAGAGAGAAATAGAGGGAATGAGATTGACTTGGTTTGAAGGGGAAATGCCAGAGAGGCTGTGAAAAGATCCTGTGGACTGATGGTAGAGTAAAATTGCCTTAACCGTAAAACACTACAGATGCTTTCCCAAACAACCGTGATACAATGCAACAAGTAGATCTGGCTCTCATCCTGTCACTTTATTTTCCCAATCAAAGAGAAAGATCCAGTTGGGCAACCCCTTTTCTCAGGAAATTTTTCATCCAGGCTAACGGCTATTTTGCCCCATGTTCCGGAAAGTTCTCATTTTACTGCACAAATGTGCTACTTTATCAATATATAGGCCTTGCTTGGGGACTCACCATTGGAAATTTTAACTTTAAACGACTCAGAGCCAAAAAGATGAGAGACCTAAAATATATAGGCAGGGGGTGGAATTGAAGGACATACTATATACAGTGGTACCAAAGAAGATCTGTTCCATGCTTTAGACTGGAATTTTGGCAATAACAAATATCCCAGGTTTTGAATGAAGGCTGCTGAGCACTGGATATTTTTAGGCAATAAACTTACCTTGTAATTAGAGTAGCCAAATGTAAGCATCTTTAGGGAGAAAATTTTTGCTTTTTCTTCTCATATGAAGCAAGACTGTGGACTGGTTGTAGGCAGGGAATGTGTCTACCAACTCTGTTATATTGCACTCTCCCAAGCTCTTAGAACCTAGCTCTGCACACAGTAAAACACTCAATAGATATGATTGATTGATTGATTTAGTTATTACTTAAAATAAGCCAATTCATATAGTGAGTGCAAAAGACATTTGCCAGTAGTGATTTAGGACAATTTATTCATGTTCTAAGTAAATGGTGAGCACTGTAAGAGGCCTGAGAGATTTATCTTAGCTAGCATATAGAAAACAAGTCTGAAAAGTCCCAAATCTTTCCATTTCATGTGGGAAATAACAAGATGGTCTCTGAGCTGCTCACCAGGAGGGAACTGCCTTTAAGACTTTCTAGGGCTCGGACCCTAAATATCATAATAATAATAATAATGGCATTTGTTAAGCACTTACTATGTGCAAAGCACTGTTCTAAGTGCTGGGTGGGTACAAGGTGATCATGTTGTCCCACTTGGGGCTCAAAGTCTTAATCCCCATTTTACAGATGAGGTAACTGAGGCTCAGAGAAGTTAAGTGACTTCCCCAAGGTCACACAGCAGACATGTGGCGGAGCAGGGATTAGAACCCATGACCTCTGATTCCCAAGCCCGTGCTCTTTCCACTGAGCCACACTGCTTTAATACTGACTAAATCACCACCCCTACAGTTATTCCTAGGCTTGGAGAACAATGGCAAATTCACTCCCAATTACTGATAATAATAATGATGGCATTTATTAAGCGCTAACTACGAGCAAAGCACCGTTCTAAGCGCTGGGGAGGTAACAGGTGATCAGGTTGTCCCACAGGGGGCTCACAGTCTTCATCCCCATTTTACAGATGAGGTAACTGAGGCCCAGAGAAGTGAAGTGACTTGCCCAAAGTCACACAGCTGACAATTGGTGGAGCCAGGATTTGAACCCATGACCTCTGACTCCAAAGCCCAGGCTCTTTCTACTGAGCCACGCTGCTTCCTGACATCTGAGAATATATTTTAAAAGAAATGGAAACAGTTTAAAAGTAAAAGTCAGAGGTTATTTTGCCTTTCAGACAGAGGAAAAATAAAAGCAATGGCTCTAATTTTAATTCCCAAATCCACGGAATGAAATCTGCACCTACAGAGAATGTTGCAAGACAGCAAAATGGGTCCACCAAGGTCCCAAGAGTTCAGGAAAACAACTGCAACAGCCATGAAACATCTCCTCAGTAGAGGGAAAAGTTTGCTGTAGGTAAAGGCAAATGACCAAATTGCTTTTCTGCTTCAAATCTGTGAGAGGAAAGCATGAAAGGTGGGGGCTACGATTAAAAGAAGAGGTTAATATAGCTGCAGATCTAAGAAAAAGGAAATGACAGCGGAAGCCCTGAAAACCCCCGTGAAGGGTTATTGCTATTTTACACAAGAAACAGGCTGAGAGGAAATAAGCACAAGTTATATTCAAGGGGGACAGTTGTGGACGCAAAAGGCAATTACTCATGCTGTACTTGAATGGACTAGTAAGATATATATCCATTTTTCAAGTAAGAAGTAGAGCACCATTAATTATCATTAAGACCTTCGAGCCTCTTTTGGGCTACTCCATGACATGGCCTAGTGGAAAAAGCATGGGGCTGGGAGTCAGGAAACCAGGGTTCTAGTCCTGACTTCACCCCTAGTCTGCGTGTGAATTTGGGCAAGTCTCTTAATGTCTCTATGCCTCAGTTTCCTCATTTGTAAAATGGGGATAAGATATCTGTCCTCCCTCCCTCAAGACTGTGATCTCTGGGTGGTACAGGGACTGTGTCTAATCTGATCGTCTCAAACCGCCCTCAGTGCTTGGCCCATAGTATACATATAGCAAATACTATCTTAAATCAGGTGTAAGAAAATTAGTAAACAGGTCTGATTGATCTAAAACACCAACAACAAAAACTTTTGAGCTGTAGGTCATCTTGAACCTGAGTGACTACTGGCTATGTGTTATTTCTTCCTTCCTTAGGGTCCTCCCTTCTCCAACCAGCTTGGGTGGTCTGGTTGGCACCTTATCGGGTCTTTTATCTTTGGTGTGTCTTTCACCTTCCAGTATCACAAAACTCCCTCAACAATTGAGAGCTGGAGAAGCAGGTGTCTGACATTTTCATAAAGATGTCTCCAGCCTAAACAAATCTCTTCCTCACCTTTCCCTCCCTTGGTCAAGACTCTTGTCAAAGTTACACTTGAAGGTTCTCTGTGCTGGGAAGTGCTGAGTCCTGAGAGTTAAGTGCCTTCTTCACCTCACCTAAAATCCTTCCTTTACAGCAATTTGAATTTCTGGAAGAGTTTAGTACTGTTAAAACAAAGTTTCTCTTTATCAAGACCATCCAGGGGAGAGTTCAAAGGACACATCATCTAGCTGTGTCAGAGAAAGTTTGGAAGAGATGAAATTCCTCATTAAGACTTGGAAAGGTTTACGTGCCCTGGCTTGCTCATTCAAGCTGTTCTTCTAAAAGCACAGTTCACACAGTAAGGCAGACAAGTAGTGGGCCAAAAATACCACAGGCCAAAAGAGGCTTCGTTTTCCCCATCAGGATAGAGGGAGGTTTGTGGACTCACCTCCAGCCATAATCTAATCAATATCCTTCTCCACAAGCACAGAATGTATTCTCCACTATGTATGGGATTCCTTAATCACTTTGTCTGGAGTTTATGATCTTAACTGGATGTTTGTCTTGCAGGGTTCGTCTGAGCTGACAATAAGCCCTTGGAGGGTGAGAGTTATCTACTCCAGACTTTATGTCCTTCCACACACTTAGAAAAATGCAGTGTAACCCATGCTTATATTAATTGAATTCAGTGATGTTGTACTTATACAAACCTGGTTCCATCTACTGGTGGCCTCCAAGATTGCATTTACTAAGAAGCTGGAAACTATTATCTAGGCTGTGAAGCCTCATGTGGGACAGGGTCTGTATCCAAACTGATAACCTGATAAACTGATCTACCCCAGTGATTAGAACAGTGCTTGGCACATAGTAAGCACTTAACAAATACCAATGTTATTATTATTATTAATATTAACCTCTACTTAGACTCAATCAATCAATGGTATTTATTGAGCACTTACTATGTGCAGAGCACTCTTTTTCCAATCACCCCAACGTATTTTCGAAGGAAAGAGAATTGCAGGCCACAAGAATGGCAGCTCTCAGGGTCACTTTGGACATTTGCAGAAAAGGCCCAAAGTCCCAGAATTACATCAAATCATACAAGGCAGCCAACTTCACAATTCATCTGCTGTGTGACTTCTAGCAAGTCACTTCACTTCTCTGTGCCTCAGTTCCATCATCTGTAAAATGGGGATTGAATCTTCTGGTTTAGACTGAGAGTCCCATTCCGGACAGGGACTGTGTCAGCATTACCTAGAAAGCCTACTCAAGGAGTCTCATTTTGGAAGGATGTAGGAACCCCCTCTGGAGCCCTGATTTTTTTTTTTAGTCATAATTCCCTTTTCTCTCCACCTTTGAACCAATGGTGCCCTTCCAACCATGTTCTAGGCTTTTACTGGATAGATCTTTTTTTTTTTTTTGCAATGATGTTGAAAGTAGAGACCCTTAGCCAATTGTGTCCCAAAGCTAGAGTGTGTCCTGTTATATTTTTGAGGAAGGCCTCTCATTCTCTACTAAACTCTTCAAAATTTGGTAATTCTCCTTTTTTTCAATAGCCTCAGGTCTAAAACAAATACAAGTCTAGAAACAAGAGCTTAGGATATAGTAAATCACATCTTTGGCTGAAACAGAAGCAACTGGATTATCCATCTGGTTGCTAGAAGGACAGTCCATTGACACTTTGGCTCTTCCACTTGCCTGCTGTGTGATTACTTTGGGCTTAACACTTCACTTCTCTGTGCCTCAGTTTCCTCAACTACAAAATGGGGATTCAAAATCTGTTCTCCCTCCTACTTAGATTGTCAGCCCCATGTATGAGAGGGACAGTGTCCAACCTAATTAACTTTAATCTACTCCAGCACTTAGACTAGTGCTTTCCATATAATAGGTGTTTAACAAATACCATGAAAAAAAAAAGAAAAAGCTACAGCAATTATAAATGAGGATAGTCTCAAAATCCAAATGTATGAGGTTATAATTCTTTTGAAAGTCCACAACCAGAGCTAATAGTTGTTAAATTTAGACTCATTTTCAGTGATAATTCGATGTGTGGGCCAAAGCCACCTGCAAAGAAAACCTCCCCAAGTGACAGTAACTGGTATAAAGAATATCCCAGGAAGGCATGAATCACAGACCCCTCTTGATAATTAGGGCTTCTCCTAAGAGTATTTTCTTCAAAGCCGGTTAATAATGAAACATCTTTTCTTTCCTAGCATTCAGCGGAGGAGCAGAAGCTTTCTTTGATTAGGTGCTGAAACCCAGAGTGACTCAATACCAGATCCAGTTCTGACTTCAGTCAGTCAATCAGTGGTATTTAGTGAGCAGTTATTGTGTGCAGAGCACCGTACTAAGTGCTTGGGAAATCTTAAGTTTATCCAGGCTGAATTGAAGCGAAAGCTTAATAAGAATCAAGGAAATCACTTTTAGTCTTGGGAAAATGAATAGGGAATTAAAGTTTCTTTGTGGACTTATGGATGACAAAATTTAGCACACCTAATGTATCCAAATGCCAAACTAGTCCTATTACTCTATAAACACTGCAGAAGTGGATCTTCTTCCTGTCCCCAAAGCTGACAGACGAAGGTTCAGACTACAGGTATCTGAGAGTCCAGGTCTCATCAGGTGCTCTCTTTTCAGTTCGTTAAATATTTTCTTTCAACTACTCCTAGAATCCATGCAGTTAAATCTCTCCAGAGACTTTCTACCTACTCCCTTCCAAAAGAAGACCTCAAAAACAAGCCTGATGGCTTTCAGATATTGATTCCCCCACTTGGTCCTTACCATTTGGAGTGCCCCTAACTCAGTAGTCCCTAGAGTCAACAACAGCAGTTGGAATGTCTCAGGACTGGCAGCAGTTTTTTTTAATGGTATTTGTTAAACACTTACTATGTGCTAAGCACTGTACTAATTGCTGTGGAAGATACAAGCTAATGTGGTTGGCCACAATCTCTGTCCCACATGGGACTCACAGTCTTAAACCCTGTTTTACAGACGAGGGAACTGAAGTCCAGAGAAGTGAAGTCATTGCCCAAGGCCACACAGCAGACAAGTGGCAGAACGGGGATTAGAACCCAAGTCCTTCTTACTCCTAGGCCCATGCTCTATCCAATAAGCCATGCAGTTCTAGCACTACACAGACTCGGGTGCTGCAGTTGAACTGAGACTCTGCTCTGCCCCAGTCAGTATGATTGATTAATTTTCCTGTGCTCCAATGAATAAGATTGATAACGATACAGAATTTCCCCATATTTTTCACTGTTGCAGGTAATCACAGGAGTTCTGGAAAACATGAACTGAGGACTTCTTCCCTGTCATATTATTATTCTGAATTTTTTATGGTATTTGCTGAGCATTTACTATGTGTCAGGTACTGTACTAAGCACTGACTTCATTTGAGTGGCTTGACCTCTGGTACTTAGTTTGGTTTGAGGATCCTTTCTGGGACAGTGACAGTGTTAATTATGTTACAAAATAATCTCATTGGAGGAATCTCCTTGGTTGACCATACAAACATTACCATGGCACCTATTAACCAAAGAAACCAGGTGGAACCCATCACTCTTTTCATTCATTGATTCATTCAATTAATTCAATTGTATTTATTGAGCGCTGACTGTGTGCAGAGTACTGAGCTAAGCACTTGGAAAGTACAATTTGGCAACAGAGACAATCCCTACTCAACAGGCTCACAGTCTAGAATGGGGGAGACAGACAACAAAAAAAAACCAAAGCAAGTGGACAGGCATCAATAGCATCAATGTAAGTAAATAGAATTATAGATATACACACATTATTAATAAAATAATTAGAATAATAAATATGTACATATACACACAAGTGCTGTGGGGTGGGGAAGGGGATAGAGCAGAGGGAGGGAGTAGTGGAGGCGATGGGGAGAGGAGGAGGAGCAGAGGAAAAGGGGGGCTCAGTCTGGGAAGGCCTCCTGGAGGAGGGGAGCTTTCAATAGGGCTTTGAAGGGAGGAAGGGGGCTAGAGTTTGGCGAATGTGAGGAGTGAGGGCATTCCAGGCCAGAGGTAGGACATGGCCAATCTCTCCCACTGACTTAGAAAAGACATATTGACACATCATATCCTTCCCCACAAGATTTCATTCATTTTGGGATTTTTAAGTTTAGTTTTTTTATTTGGGTCAGTTCTCTTTTTATTAAAAACCAAAACAGAAAATCCCCAATTTATCAACTGTGAAAGGTTAAAAAGTGGTGTTTTCACATCCTGCTATGGTCTGTGAGTTTTCGGAAGCCCGCGGACCCAAGTCACCCTCCACATACTAGGAGAACAGGGATGCATTGCTTAAGCAATGCACAGGGAAATGGAAGGCAATGCGAGTTTTAGGACTTTGAGACCTTGGCCAGCTGTTTTCAGGAGGTGAGAGTTGGCATTTCTTCTCCATGGCTCAGCAATAGGAGTCTGATAGCCACCACTATCCAAAATGCAACAGGAACCAAATCCACTAGTATGCAAATCATAGCCTGGCCCTATTACTCTATAAAACTGCAGACTTCAGTATCAGACTTCGGGTATCAGAGACCCTCTCTTGGCAAGTGCCCTCTGTTCAGTTCTGGTTCTTTCAAAACCCTTTCAGAATTCTTAAAGGGAAATTTACCTGGGGTTCTTTCTACCCACTTAGTGCCAACAAGCAGATCTCAAACATGTCAGTTTGTTTGAAACCAGTCTGGCACAAGCCGTCCCGGCACTAGACCCTGGGTACGGTGCGCAATTAATTGTAATGAATGTGTCATTAAGATGGTTTTTTAATCTCCGAAGAGTCAACGCCAAAAAGAGAGCAGCATGAGGAGATCGGGAAAAGGGCAATTTGACTCTGGCAAGATCGAAGGAAAGTGCCGTCGGCAGTAACCATGGAGAGAGAAACCCGGGTCCTCCTCCTTTGGCTTTGGATCTCCCTGGCCCAAGGACACAGCACCAACCCTGCCAGCAAGGTTGGATGTATTCCTCTGTAGAAAGTAATGATGATGGTATTTGTTAAGGGCTTACTAGGTGCCAGGCACTGTACTAAGAGCTGGGGTGGATACAAGCAAATCAAGTTGGACAAAGTCCCTGTCCCACCTGGGGCTCACAGTCTCAATCCTCCTTTTACAGATAAGGTAACTGAGGCACAGAGAAGTGAAGTGACTTCCTCAGGGTCACACAGCAGACAACTGGTGGACCCAGGATTAGAATCCATTAGGTCAGTCCTCTATCTACTATGCCATTTCTGTTCCATTCACATTCATGATTATTCTATGAACCTGCTTTTCTCCTTGGGAGAGCTTTTAAGCCCAACCCTACCAGAGCCTTTGGGATCCATTTTCTTTTAGCACAGTTTACTTTTTTCAGTGTCAATGAAGTTTGGTCCTACTGCTAAAGTGATAGTCTCGCCTATATTCCTAATTTACTGTTTGACATTCAGGCTGGTTGGGCAGTGGGCAACCGTTGAAATATTTACCATTTCTTTCTCTGGGTATCCTTACTACCACCATACAGACATCCTTTTGCACCTTGATCTAGATAGCTGTCTAGATGAAGAGCTGATGTTTTTGATGCACTTCACCAGGTATAATAATATTATAATAATAATAATTGCGGTTCGTTAAGCATTTACTAAATGGTAAGCACTGTGGCTAAGCACTGGGGTAGATACAACAGGATCATAAAACACTCAATACCCAATGCATCTTGCTTCTCATTGGCACCAGGCACACTGTTTTCCAGGGCTCCTGACCACCAGTCCTGTGTTCTTTTGGTCGCCAGACAAATCTCTGGGAAAGGGATACCAGAAACTGAGGGAGTCAGAAGTTGGGGGAAAGAGTTTGGATGTTATCTCTAGAGTTTGGGATGAAAGGGAGAGGAGTGCTTTTCCTCCCCTTACAAATCTGAAGGAGTTTCTATACCTTTTGAGGTCTGATAATAAACTGCAAACAAGTGGGAGATTCCCTGTTAATACTTGCAAAGAAAATGACGGCTTTCTTCCATGCTGGGAACGGGGTCGGAGGGGGAAGGGGCAGGCATGCCATCAAACCCAGGCTCCAGCTTCAAGAAGATAAAGAGTATATGGGGGTCCCTGAAGGTGTGGTTGGATGCCAGTTCCACACAGAGGGTGTCTACAAGAACTTTCCTGGCAGTGTTTTGTCTGCTTGCCCTTGAATCCCCATGAAAAACGGGGTCCAGACCCTGATCCACTCCGTGGCCTATCCCTATCCCACCCCTTCATTCACAATGCCAAAATCAAGTAGACTTGAGAAAGGGATTAGTTGCTTTGTAAAGCTGCCTCTTGGGGAATTCACTGGATATGAGGATCTCTGCCCAGAAACTTGGAATGCCTTCATGGTACTTGTGTGGAGAAAGGGGCTCTCAAACCCTTCCTGCTGAAGAGACCTTCTTCCCACGACACTAGAGTTGCAGGTCCATATGGATTCAAGGAGCTAAAAAATCGAATGACTTCCTACAGTCCCTTCTCTTTTCAAACACATTCTGTGACTTCGATGTCGATTCTTGTTCCAAGTAATTACACAGGACAGTTGACAGGACAGAGGAATACATCCAGCTTCAAGTCATTTTGATAAGGCACAGGAAATGTCAATGAGCAGGAAATCAAGGAGCCAAAGAGGCCAGTGGCCAGGACAGTCTGTAGTTCCCAAAGTCTTGGTACAGGGTTCTGCACACAGTAAATATTCCATAAGTATCGCTAACTGCTGCAATAACTTCCTCTAAACTTCATGCTGGAAAATGTGATTTGAGTTTCCTTCAGTTTATCATCATCCAATTCCCTCAAAATGCTTTACAATCCCATTCATCCCCTTTCTAAGGGAAGAAAATATTCCTTTGCAAATATCATTCCACTCTTACAATGGGGAAATTGAGTCAGTTAGAGAACATCCAAGGTCACCCAAGGTCAGAAAGAAGTCTGGTCTTCTGGTTCATGCCCTCTAGACTGTAAACTCCTCCTCTAGACTGTAAACTCGTTGTGGGCAGGGAACGTGTCTACCCACTCTGTTACACTGTACTCTCCACTCAGTACAGTGCTCTGCACACAGTAAGCGCTCTATAAATGTGACTGATTGATGCCCTAGGTCCCCAACCAGTCTACCACTACACATGGAGTTACACTTCCTCCCTCTCCAGTCACAGATTACCAGAGACTAATAAAACTTTCAGAGTTAAATATCGTCACTTTAAAAAATGACTTAAATTTCATCTCATACTGGGGTGTGCCTCTGTCACGTTTTACCTGTGTGCAAACTCATCAACATCAGCATCAATTTTCCTGAGGTCTTGACTTGGAATTTGGCCAGGGAGGTGTTTTCTCAACATTAGCCCTGCTTTGTTTTCTGATTAGCCAACAACCTCTTGGCTGTCTATGTGCTGATTATTTCAAAAGATGTTATGGAGGTCAAAATCTTCTTTTCAAAGCCCTTCTGAAATAATTGTACCTCTGGGAGGCCTTCCCTGATTAATCTCTCATTTTCCTCCACCCAACTCCAGTATTCCCCAGCAAGAGCCATTTCAGAACTGCTGTCTCACCGAAGATATTGGGTACTCACCTCCTCTCCTATTTTACTTATGCACAAATCCTTATACCACTTCAATGCTCCCTTGTACCTGTAACTGATTTTCCCCTGCTACATTGAAGGCTACCCCTGCTACCACTTGAGGACAGGCATCACTTCTACTAATTCTCTTGTACTCTCCCAAGTGCATGCAATAGGCCCTCTCTGAACACTACTGACTAGCAAAACTACATCCCATTATGTGCATTACATTATATCCTGACGGCAAGGCAAACCCTAGAAAAGATTTGCACTTTTTTCACAGTCCAACATAAAACTTTTGTAACCAAAAGCGTACACTTCCAAGTAGAAACCCCTCAAACTTGAAATATTTATTAGTGAAAGGTATGCTTTAATCCGAAACAAACCAAAGACGATATTTCAAAATCTAACTCTACAAACTGAGGGTTTGCTGAGCCACAAATTTCATCTAGATAAAACTGGGAGATTTCTCAAGGTAAAGTGTCCACTACAATCAGTTCTGCACTATAAAATTATCTTGATAATTTAAATCCAAATTATACTTTAAGCGTCAATTATCCAGGTATTTTAGGTAAAGACTTTCTTGGTTTGAAAACTTTGGATAATTGAGACTAAAGCATATTTTGGCTAAAATAATTTATATCTTGGTACCGTATACCTGACCAAAAACTTGGGTAGGTTGGTCATGGCTCAGAGATGCCACTGAAAAAACAAACAAGATATGATTGGTGGTGGGTAATAGGAAATGCAGAGGCGGCAAACTGAGAATCACAGGGCTGATTCCTGGTTTTTCCACTGACTCACTGAGGGTCGGGGGTAATTTTCCACCTCTCTGCGGTTAACTTTGCTCTCGTCAGCTTTTTCTGGGGTAGCTTTCATTAGAAGGCTTTGCGTAACTTTCATAAGAAGCAGTGTGCTCTAGCGGTTAGAGCATGGGCCTGGGGATCAGAAGGACTGGATTCTAATCCCAGCTCCACCACCTGTCTTCTGGGTGACCTTGGGCAAATCACTTAACTTCTCTGTGCCTGTTGCCTCAGCTGTAAAATGTGATTAAAACTGTAAGCCCTATAAGGGAAGGGACTGTATCCAACCTGATTAACTTATATCTATCCCAGTGCTAAGTATAGTTTCTGGTACACAGTAAGCACTTTAAAAATACCATAAAAAATGCCTCATAGTAAATGGATTCTTGTGGGTAAAGTCCTATAAAAATGAACAAATAAAAGTCACTAATCTGTTTCTGAGCCATGACCAATGTACCTGAGTGTTTGGTCAAGTAAAATGTCCAGCAGCTGAGGGCTTGATTACTATCCATTTTTGTAGTTTGTGCTGGAGGTGCTATCCAAACTGCGCTCCTCTAGTCCAGTGGCCAGCCACCATTTCCTCCTTCCCATCTGATTTTGGTCCATAATTGGGCATCATTGCTATGACAGCAAAAATTGCTTTTGCCTTTGACCTTCAACCTTCCTTCTGGCACTTATTCTCCTTATGTGAATGAGTAATGGGACGTACAAAAGTGTGTTTACATAACAGACACAACTTCTCAGGACTCAACAAACTACTCCTGAATTCAAAAACATAACAATCTTAACTCTAGACTCCTTTATTTGGTGGAGTAAAAATAACAGCCCAATGTTGGCAAACATATTTTAAATAAATCTCACTGGATATCTTCTAAGACTTCTGAATACCTTGAGATTTACAATGCCTAGGAAAGAGATCAGGGCTTTAAGCTATCTGGAATCTGCAGGATGAATTGATCACATATCAAGAACCCATAGTTGGTGGAATGAGAACTGCTAGGCTGTATTGTTCTACCCCCTTTTGGCTTGTTGAAGCGTCTAGATTGTAAGGTCCTTGTGGGCAGGGAAAAGGTTTACCAAATCTTGTACTGTGTTCTCCCAAGTGTTTAGTACAGTGCTCTATAAACAATAAATGCTCAATAAATACCATTATTTGATTTGACTGAAGCTCTTCTTTGCATCAATTCATCTGCCTTTTCAACATCTTTGTTCTCCCACTTAGCAATGAACTTCTTTTTCTAGTAGGTATTAGGCCATTCTCCTCAGATGAAAAATAAATCCGTCTCACACAATGGCATTCAGAAGAATTGAGGGAGTAGATTTCATCAGACATAAAAGAACTTTGATGTACTGATCTTCTCAGACTCTTAAAGGAGAAAAAAAATCATTTGAATCCTTAAACAAATAACCTCCTTCCTCTCAAAGGGGAAAGTATATAATGGCATTTTCCACCCTGATTCCCAGATTTTTCGAAGGCAAATGTGAACTGGAAATCATCTCAGGGAACAGTTTTGGCTACTGTTTTACAAAATTTCAAATAACAATGAGGTCGGTTGAGAGGGATGGAGAAAATAAAACTTTTCTATTCTCTTTAACCTTTTTTTATGGTATTTGTTAAGTGCTTACTATGTGTCAAGCAATGCTCTAAGAGCTAGGATAGTTACAAATTAATCAGGTTGGACAGTCCCTGTCCCACATGGGGCTCACAGTCTAAGTAGGAGGGAGAACAGGTTTTGAATCCCCATTTTATAGTTGAGAAAACTGAGGTATAGAGAAGTGAAGCGACTTGCCCAAGATCACACATCAGGCAACTGGCAGAGCCGGGATTAGAACCCAGTCCCTCTGATTCCCAAGCCCGTGTTCTTTCCACTAGGCCACGCTGCTTCCCACACTGTTTTTCTACTAATATTTTAATCTATCAAATCTTTTAAAATAAGAATCCTGCAAACAGCAGTATCAAACCAGAAAAATTAAAGGAGACTTTGGTAGTGAAGCACAGGAAACCAGCTACCAGTCTTGTAGTCTCCTGTGGAGCCTGGAATTCTAATAATAATAATAGCATTTATTAAGCACTATGTGCAAAGCACTGTTTTAAGTGCTCAGGAGGTTACAAGGTGATCAGGTTGTCCCATGGGGGGCTCACAGTCTTCATCCCCATTTTACAGATGGGGGAACTGAGGCACAGAGAAGTTAAGTGACTTGCCCAAAATCACACAGCTGACAATTGGCAGAGCCGGGATTTGAACCCATGACCTCTGACTCCAAAGCCCGGGCTCTTTCCACTGAGCCACGCTACTTCTCTACAGTGAAACCCACCAAGGACATTTTATTCATTTGACCTTATTGTTCAAATTTTGAACCATTTCCTCCTGTACAATTTAGTCATACAATCATATTTATTAAGCACTTAATGTGTGAAAGTAATGCAGGGTAAATCCAAATTCTCACTGGTTTACCTCCCATTTTATATTTCTTTGAGTAATTTTCTAATGTCATTGATAAAAGAACAACCAAATGTTTTTATTTGTTCCTTAGCATTTAATCCACCCCAGCTACTACCTTTCATGAATCCGAAAGCTGCAGGGAAGCTAACCCAGGTATTCCCACCATTAGAACTGAAAGAAACCCTAATGTCAGATTAGCCTGAATTAGTCAGATACTTATTTTTACAATAGTATGTGTAATTACTGTAAAAGAGACTGCCAAGAACAGCAACAACCTCTGTTTGCCTATAAAAAAAGATGCATTGAGTACGCTTATACAGCAAAGACTTAAAAAGAAATTAAATGTCAAATTTAGCATTTCCCAATAAACTAGACATCAAAAGAGATTCTACAGTAGGGGAGCCACCCTCCATTTAGACTTAATTTGGGTATTTGAAGTATACGGAACATACTGGAGGAACCCACTTTTGATATTGAGGCAAAAATAACTGAAAAATCATACCTTCGTTTCTCTCATTCAAACCCCCCCCCCCCACCTTGATGGAAATTCTCCAAGCTAGGAGTTAGAAGGGCTTAAAAATAATCATGGTCACCTGTTCAGTTTTCCATCCAAAAAATGCTTTACAAACTATCACTCTTACCAGTCTCTACTAGTTTCTCTACAGAGAAGCAGCATTGCCTAGTGGATAGAGCATAGGCCTGGGAGACAGAAGGACATGTGTTCTAATCCTGACTCTGCCACCTGTCTGCTGTATGACCTTAGGTAAGTCACTTTACTTCTTAGTATCTCAGTTACCTCATCTGCAAAATGGGGATTGAGACTATGATCCCCATGTGGGACAGTGATTGGGTCCAACCTGATTTGCTTGTATCCACCCCAAGGCTTAGTACAATGTCTGGCACATAATAAGCGATTAACAAATTGCACAATTATTATTATTGTTGCTATGGTTTCATTTAACAAATGAGAAACTGGATGCAAAAATAAAATAAATTACTAAACCCATTATTAAATTTAGGGTGCTTAACTTTACTCAGTTCATGTGTCCTGGTCAAATGAATAAAAAATACAATAAACCGAGGCAATCCTATTGTGGGCAACCCTGGGGCAATACCAGGGCTAAGTGTTTTGACCCTGGGTGTTGTCAACGAACTCCTGGACCCACCTGTGTTTGGAAAGGTCTCCCTTGTCTTTTATTACTGTTTCACAGCAGATATGCTATAGCTTAAGGTGGGTCCTTGCCAACCTCAAATTCATGTTTCTACCACAATTAATACATTAACATCTGGTTTTTATCCTTTATTCAACTACTATCAATCAACCAATTGTATTTATTGAGCCCTTACTGTGGGCAGAACACTGTTCTAAGCACTTGGGAGAATACAATATAATAGGGTTGGTAGACATCTTCCCTGCCCACAGACAGTTTACGGTTAACTAGCTTTTAAAGTACTTAGTCTTATATTCTGAGAATCTTTCCTAAAACTGGGATTTTCCAGGGCCAGAGGGAATTTGCTCTTAGAAAGGATACCGTATGCAAGATGTGACAAACACCTTCACTCTATTCAAACAATAGATCTCTAATCATTTAAAATAGAAAGAGAATTCACAGTGGAACTTCACTATTTAGTGCTTTGTAAGCAATCAGTAAATATCATGGATTGATTATTCACTGTCATGTGATTGGAAGTTACAGATTTTTATTCGTTGGTAAGGGATCATCTCAAATATCAATTCAAAAAGGCTCAAGTAAGTATCTTCCATAGGTATTTTAATGCAGGTTACCATGTTGAACATCAACTGGCAAGCCTGGATCATAATCAATCAATCAATAGGATGTATTGGATGCCTATCACGTACAGAGCATTGTGCTATGCCCTTGGGAGACTGATGGACCCAAGTCCATCCAAGAGGCCTTCCTCAACTAAACCCTTATTTCCCCTACTCCCTCCCACTTCTGGATCACCCTTGTACTTCGATTTGAACCCTTTAAGCACCTGGTATTCACCCCACAGTCTGTTCACAGCATTTATGTACATATCCGTTATTTATTCTTATGTCAGTCACCTCCTCTGGACTGTAAGCTCCTTGTGACCAGAGAACATGTTTACCAACTCTTTTGTATTATGCTCTCCCAAGCACTTAGTATAATGCTCTGCACACAGTAAGTGCTCAGTAAATACCACTGATTGATTGGAGAAAGAAATGTTAGAGCGGCTCAGAGCAGGAGTGTGGAAGCATAAATATGTAAACCAAGAAATCTAAGTTATATTTAAGTCAAGAATATCCACAAGTGCTAAGGTATATGAATATAAGTGCTAAGGGCAGTTGTTGAATGAATTTGATATCGGAAGGTGGTGATTAATCCGAGAATGCCTCTTGGGGGAGGTGGGTTTTTCAGGAGGATTAGGGGGTGGTGAGGGCTGTGGTCTTGGGTGACTTCGAGGGAGAGGGAGTTCCATAAATGAGAAAGGGAGTAAGCAAGGGGCCAGAGTCGAGAATGAGACATAAAAAGAAAGTGAGCTTGGGAGGAACAATGAGGGTGAGCTGGCTTGTAGTGGGGAAAAGAGCTGAAGTCAGTGGTTTGGAGTTTCTGCATGATGCATAGCTCTTGATGTCACAAACAACAGGATCCTAAAATAAAGTTCATTTATTTGAATTGATGTAACACTAATCAGGCCCTAGGGTCCTGTCTTATTAAATTACTTTTCTGTAGACATGCCCATACACACACTTAAACCTTAAAAAATGTGTCTATAGACAGGAGAAAATTAAAATCACTTCAGCTAAAGAAAAGGTAAGAGGCTATTGGAAAACCTGAGATGTGTTTCCCTTAGGCATGTCTGGCTTAGCAAAGATGATTTTCTGTACAAGGAGATTTTCTCTATTTTAAATGTCACGAAAACACCTACATTTCACACAACTTTACAAACACCAGGCTCCACACTTAAATTGAAAAGGTTTACGCATTTTGTTGGAAATACTTTTATCACCTTTTTCAGCTGTCCCTAATCAATAAAATCAATTCAATGCTAATTAAAGACGCTGCAATCCTTTAAGCCAGTCTCTTTGGGTGCCAAATAAATATCTAGAAACATTTAGAAACAGGGAACATGTCTGCACAACATACCACTAATAATGCCTCATAGCTGGAGGCACTTGTGTTCTCTATATACCTCAGTCACGTTCACTGCATGTGGTCGGAAGTCACTGAAAATGACAATAAAAAGGCAAACACAGCAGCTTCGGCAGGCCTTGCCTGTGGGGCTGCAGGGAGCTCAAGATGAGACAGCATGCCTCTTGGCCTCCCATCCAATCGGACCCTCGAGCGAGGCTACCAAGGCTGCTCCTCTCAGCACTAACCAGGACCTCCGTTCCAGCATGCCCTGTGCCTGTGGGACACCAAGGGACGCGAGCAGCAGCAAGGGGCCTTCACAAAATTTAGAAGGGTGGGAAGACTTTAGTTGTGACTGGACTCTGGCTGAGCTAGGTGGAAGACACTGTGAAGCCACTACTGGTTCCAATGAACAAACGACCTGTTGGATGTTGAGCTGTCTTTTGTACTGTTGATGTCGTTTTGGGGTTTCTATTACTTTCCCTCTAGACTGTCGGCTTCTTGAGTGGAGAGAACATGTCTACAGTAGTATTCTCCCAAGCACTTATTAATAGGGCTCTGCACACAGTAAGCAGAGAAGCAGTGTGGCTCAGTGGAAAGAGCCCGGGCTTTGGAGTCAGAGGTCATGTGTTCAAATCCCAGCTCCGCCAAATGTCAGCTGTGTGACTTTGGGCAAGTCACTTAACTTCTTTGTGCCTCAGTTACCTCATCTGTAAAATGGGGATGAAGACTGAGCCCCACGTGGGACAACCTGATCACCTTGTATCCTCCCCAGCGCTTAGAACAGTGCTTTGCACATAGTAAGCATTTAACAAATGCCATCATTATTATTACTACACAATAAATACCATCAACTAATTGATTCCATCTTTCCTTATATATTTGTTGCCAAGAGCCTTCCCACCTCCTAAGGTTGTAAACCCCTGGAGAGCCAGGGACTGTATCAAATTTTCTTTCACACATTTTTGCCCACTGCTTGATACAAAGTAGGTGCTCAAAAAATGCTATTACTATTACTACACCTCACACTGTTGTACATATCATTGTAAAAGTTTGTTTCAAACTCACAGGTAGACTCCAAGGCAGTGCTGGCTAAGCAAAATGACAAATTCAGGCAATTTCCAAGGGGCAATTTTACACTGCCTTACTGAAAGGTGGCTATGGACACTTCTTAACAGCAAGATAGGTTCAGTGGGAGTTTTGAAAGCTCAAGTTGCCCTGCTACTTGCCTAAGAATAATAATGGTGGTTTTTGTTACAATGTAACAAGCGCTGTTCTGAGCACAAGATAATCAGCTCAAACACAGCCCTCGTCCCACCTGGGGCTCAGTCTAATAGGAGGGAGTACGGGTATTACAGATGAGAAAACTGGAAGCCAAGAGAAGTTAAATGACTTTTCCAAAGTCACAAAGCCGGCATGTGGTGGAGCTAAGATTACAGCCCAGGTCCTCTGATTCACAGTCCTATGTTCTTCCCACTAAGCCACGCTGCTTCTCATGGCTGCTGCCACTCCACTGTACTTCAGCTTCTCTATTTTAGCTTTTTTTTAATCTTTCATTTTATTTTACCATAAACTAAAAGTGACATTGGGGCCGCTCTGGGGACATGCCCAGGAGAACAGGACACCCGTTTTTTTCCCTGCCTGGGTCATCCCCAGATGTAGCAGAGGCCCCTGAGGAAAACAGCACAGGTTGTTGCAGCTCCTCCTGTACAACTATTTATTTACATGCAGGACAGTGCTCTGCACGCAGTAAGCACTCAATAAATACTATTGATTGATTGACTGTGGCCATACAGGATATCCAAAGGTTCCTGTATCACCTCTATTTGTGGTAGTGACACTTTAGATCAGCAACCAATCCAGATAGGGTGAGTGCTGGGAGAAATGGGATCCTTGGCTCCTGTACCAGCAGGCAATCACAGACCTGGGTGACTCAGAACACTGTTTCTGTGGATTGGACCAAATCCTGAGCCACGCAGAGAATCATGGTTCTATTGCATTCTAAATGTTAACAACCTAATAATAAAAAGCATGCTTAAATCTAAGGTCAGGCTAAAAATCATTTATTACTGTTTCCATTTCATCAGTTACTGCCTGACCCCATCTTCTTTCCAAAGCAAATTAACACAAATCAATTAAAATATTTAGTGATTCCTTCCCTTGATTAAGCTATCTTTTCCCCTACTCCCTCTCCCTTCTGTGTTGGTTCTGCACTTGGATCTGTACCCTTTAAGCATTTGAAATTCATTTCACCATCAGCCCCAGAGCACTTTTGTACATATCGCTAACATTTATTTTAATGTCTGTCTCCCCATTTTGATTCTGAGCTACTTGTTAGAAGGGAATGTGTTTACCAACTCTATTGTACTGTACTCTCCTAAGAACTTAGTGCTCTGCACACAATAAGAACTCAGTAAATACCTTTAATGATTGATTAAAACTATTTTATGTTAAAGATTATTTCATAAGCTGGAAGGTGAGAACTTAAAAATAAATAGCCCAATGTATGTACCAAATCAGAATCCCGTATTTTCAAGCCAATGAGTGTTTCCATAACTAGTTCATTCTAACCTGCAACATTCTTGCTCTTCCATTTCTTTGCCTCAGCTAAGCGGAAGTTCACTGTGCTGCAAAATGTAATGAGGACAGGTTTTATGAGCCTAGAATCCAAATACCATATTTCTTTTCACTTCTAGATATTACAGAGCTCACTAGTACAGAATATTACCTCATAGCCCTACCTATCTTCCAACAGGATGCATGGATCCTGGGTTCATTTTGGGTACTCAATCTTAAGTAACTCGACTGGAATTGCAAAGCTAAATCAAATTTTTAAAAGTAACAAAGTTGATTAAAAAATATTTACAACAGGAAGACAAATATGACAATGTTTTTATTAGTAGGCTGAATTTGTAGTTAGGAGTGGAATACTTTGATCAAGAAGAAATTAAAGCATCAGTTGAAAATGAAGTGTTTTTCATGTTAGAGAACTCTTTACAACTTATTGATTTTTACTACCAAATTATGTTAAAGTGTCTAATCCATATCATTTTACACTTTTATATTCACTTTATAGATAGCTGCCAATTATAAGGATACCATAAAGGAGGCTTGATAGTGTGGCTTTTAAGAGAAAATATGTAATACAAGGTTCATCCTTTACAATAGTCCTCATTTGGTACCTAGATTAAAAGCAAGATGGGTGCCTGGGTTCCTTCCCTAAGTAGTATTATCATAGACAAAATCAATCTTATTGAGTGCTTACTGTGTGCAGTGCACTGTACTAAGGTCTTGGGAGAGTACAATCTGAGTTGGTAGATGCATTCCCTGTCCAAGAAGAGCTTAGTCTAGAGGATCCATGTAACAGTAATTTTTTTTTATATTTGCAGATGACATCTTTGCACAGATATCATCAATATGGAAAGATGACAAAGTATGTGGACCCACTAAACTAGAGATGCTCACATCTTGATCCAAATTTGAATTAGAAATCAAATTCAGAGGTAGGCCAAACTATATAAAAAAGTTATGCCAAAAAAGGAGAATATCATCACCAGCAATTAATATATAGCACCTTTCTTGTGAGCTGCTCTTCCTGCTTAATACTTTCATCAGCTATCCATCCTCATGACAATCGTGTGAGGTAGGCAAGGGATTATTCATTATTCCTTTGTCACAGATGAGAAATTGAAGCACCAAATTCAGAATTTCTTACCCTTCAGTGCTTCAGTGCTTATGCAATTCGAACGTCAGATTGCTCAGACATAGCTCAAAAGCAAATGGCTTCATTTAGAATTACCCTGAAAGTGATTTAACTTCATCATCATCATCAGTGGTATTTATTGAACGCTTTCTGTGTGCAGAGTACTGTACTAAGCACTTAACTTGTGAAATACGACTCTTGCATTTAGCAGTGGTATTAGTTTACTCCAGTGGTTTAAAATTTTCAACTCTTAAGAATGTTTGAATAATGCTTTTATATTTGAAGTTCAAGATTTAAACTGAAAAGAATAACAATGGCATTTATTAAGCGCTTACTATGTGCAAAGCACTGTTGGAAGTGCTGCGGAGGTTACAAGGTAATCAGGTTGTCCCACGGGAGGCTCACAGTCTTAATCCCCATTTTACAGATGAGGTAACTGAGGCACAGAGAAGTTAAGTGACTTGCCCAAAGTCACACAGCTGACAATTGGCAGAGCCAGGATTTGAACCCATGACCCCTGACTCCAAAGCCCGTGTTCTTTCCACTGAACCACACTGCTTCTCCCAATGGATTGCAGCATGTTTTAGGTAACATCCGGGAGTTCCCATTATAACAGAATACTGCAGTATGGAACTTAAATAGTCAATGATGTCATACACTGTTTCTTTATGGGTGTGTTTCTAATTGAATTACATTTCCATTTTACCCCCGTTCATTTATGCACTTGAAGTTATCAGGGAATTCTTATAATTATGAGACACTTTTGCTTAAGAACTGATCTGTATTTCAATGCTGATCTTGACTAGAGATTGGACTAAATGAGGAGCTGTACTGAGTAGTCAAGAATACAAATCAAATTTTACCATCTGGCTATTTGCCCAATTTTATAACTCTCTCTTCTTGGCAGATATTGCATAAATACTGGGATTACAAGGTATTACAGTTCACCCAAGGAATTCTAATTTTATTTCTGATGCAATTCCTATTTATTGCAGGATAATATTCTGATTATTTCAAATTATGGGCTCTACCCTCTGTAAGATACATTTATCAAACTTGTGCCATAATTTACTCCATATACTCTATTAATCAGTCATATTTACTGAGTGTTTACTATGTAAAGAGCACTGTACTAAGCACTTGGGAGAGTAGAATATGAAAGAATTAGTGGACATGTTCCCTGCCCATGCCAAGCTTACGGTCTACTCTAGAAAATCAAGAAAAATTAAAGTGAATGGGAAAACATTTTACTTGAAATTAAGAGTAGCTTTTAAATACTTTCAGGAAGGAGACCTTATGTGAAACATTGATTTACATAAGTTGTCAGGCAATACGATAAATGCATTTATGAATTATTTTCTTTTTCTGTAACTGTCCATCTCAAGGCTAAGTGGTATTAATTGTTAATCCACTCCTATGCATCTTGCTTTTGCAAGTTCACAGGGTAACAATATTATGAGCAGAAAGAGTCTGAGACTCCCCTCATGGCAGTAACATAACAAACATATAGACCTCAGGTGTCTACACAATCCCTCAAGATGAAATCCTGCTTTCAAAACGCCTGTCCCGCCGTCAACCCCCGGCCCATGTCCTCGCCCTGGCCTGGAATGCCCTCCATCCACACATCTGCCAAGCTAGCTGTCTTCCTCCCTTCAAAGCCCTACTGAGAGCTCACCTCCTCCAAGAGGCCTTCCCAGACTGAGCCCCCTTTGTCCTCTCCTCCTCCCCATCCCCCCTACCCTACCCTCCTTCCCCTCCCCACAGCACCTGTATATACATTTGTACAGATTTATTACTCTATTTATTTTACTTGTACATATTTACTATTCTATTTATTTTGTTAATGATGTAAATTTAGCTTTAATTCTATTTGTTCTGATGACTAGACACCTGTCCACATGTTTTGTTTTGTTGTCTGTCTCCCCCTTCTAGACTGTGAGCCTGTTGTTGGGTAAGGACCATCTCTATGTTGCCAACTTGTACTTCCCAAGCGCTTAGTACAGTGCTCTGCACACAGTAAGCATTCAATAAATACGAATGAATGAATGAGTATCAGAACATCTGCTACTCATTTTCAATGCTGTGGTTCAAATACAAGCTGGAATCATGCTTGAAAAACACAGCTTAAATTCAGTTAATGGATGACATACTCAATTTTAACCCAATATACATCATAAGAAAGTCAGATTTCTGTCCTTGAAATGTTCTCATCTCTCTTCACATTTTATAACCATTTTCCAATCTGAAGTACATATAGATGAAGAATAACCTTTTAGCTATTTGACTGGTTAACTTGGAATTTGAATATATAAATATCCTCTTCCCTTTGATTAGCCTTTAAACATCTCTAGCTTTAAAATATATTGATTTCTAAAAGTTGGACATGGTCAAAAGATGGGTCAGAAACATTTCTCCCTCAAATAAATGCAAATAAATTAAATATTTTATTTCTCTGTCTTCCACCAACCATTTAAGTTATTTTCTTCTAGATGGTAACTTTTTAGTAACAACCTGTACATTTTTCTAAGGCAAAGACCAATTCCATTTTAAATCATTTTATGACAAGGCAAGCCGGATAGGATTCTCTAGGTTCGCCTTAAAGTTTTCAAGAAACTTTGAAGCCAGTTCATCGTCTACCACTCGGCAATCACTCGCCAAGGAGACTGTCATACGCTGCTGTTGCTGCAGTCTGGTATTTCCTTCTTCATCGTGGGTAAGTCTGAGTTCAGGTCGAGAGCTTCCCACAGCCAAAATGCAGGCCTGAGGAGGGTTTATTACTGCTCTAAATTCGCTGATGCCAAACATTCCCAAGTTGGAAATACTAAAAAGCAAATAAAAATGACTGAGTTATCAAAACCTCTCTTTTAAACACAAACAATCTTATCACCTAAAAATGATGCCTTAATTTGAATATGTAAACACATTTACCCTTTGGGCAACTTGTGCATGGTTATTTCAAAATGAACTGATTCCACCAAAGGGAACAACCATTTCAGTGCACTTGAACATTTCTTTCTGATTTTCTGAAAGGTTCTTTAATATGAAAATACCGATAATGGCCTTGGACAGGTTTTCTCCTTATGGTTTCTATTATCTTAAAAGGTAAATGTCAAAGAGGATGAACTTTCTGGGGTAAAAATAAAATAAAATGAAGAAAACCTGTATTTTACAGAACAAGTCAAATTGCTAAAACCCCTATTATTCTAAAGGCAATTAAGATTTCTATTTTACCTAAAAGATCCTCCTTGATATTCTTCTGGTAACAATTTTCCATCTCTTGCTTTCTTTGCCAGAGCCTAAAAATGAAAATAGAAAAATGAACACTCAAGATAGTCAATCAGTCAATACTGCAGACAATTATTCCTGCCAATTGGAAGATTTTGCCATATCAGTTTAAACATTTTTGTTAACTGGGCCTACTCTTTCCCAGTTGTGCCCTTATTTAAATTTTCCTTATGTCTGGTGTCTTCTGTTCCTACTGATATTTAAAATTTTCCAGGCATTTTCAATACTAATTTTTCAAATACTAGAATGACTGAAGACCATTAGCCATTTCAGTGAGCTCAACATTTTAGTGAGCTTCTAGTTCCCTGATGAGTAATGTAATTATGGTGTCTGTTTTGCAGCAAACATATTGCTAAAATTTTAGTTGACCTCATTTAGCTTTGTAACTCTATCTCAAGTTTGGGGTGAGGTGAGGGACAGAGACAATCTCTCTCAAAGAAACACTATCAAACTTTCATCACCTTTGGATTAAAAAAGAAGCATGTAGGCTAGTTTTCCTTTATTTGTAATAACACAGAAGTACAAACGTTCAAGTTTTCTGCTCATGACTTAACACAGAAATACTTGGTTATAAGCCAAGCAAGGCTACTGTGAGAAAGCAACAATAATATAAATGGGTTGGAATATAGTCAAAATAACCAGTCTTTAATGAACAAAATTATCTTACAGAACATGAATAAAAGCCAGACTAGAATAAAGATTAATTTATAGTATAACAATCACAGATGGTAGCTAATGAACAATTAGCTACAGACTGTTTTAATTTTCTTAGACAAAAGTAGGATTTTACCGCCAACTCAAACTATCACAGATGTGAGCACTGATTAAAAAGGATTTGGATTTGAAATAACAATGGAATGGCTAATTATACTGATGATGATGATGAAAGGAGATGGGCTGTGATCTGTGTTAGACCCTGAAATCTAGGGAGCAAAGAGAAAGCGATCTGCAAATGTCTCTTTCCTTAAATGGGCAATTTGGTGATCAATCATTGACCATGACTGCAACATCACCCTCTTCAACAAAGTTATTTTTTATGGTATTTGTTAAGCACTTGCTATGTGTCAGGCACTTACTTATTAAGCGCTGGAGTAGATACAATCTAATGAGGTTGGATGTGGTCCATGTCCCACACAAGAGTCACTGTCTTAATCTCCACTTTACAGATGAGGTAATTGAGGCAAAGAGAAGTGAAATGACCTGTCCAAGGACACACGGCAGACAAATGGCAGAGTTGGGAATAGAACCCAGGCCCTTCTGACTCCCAGGCATGCTCTATATATCCATTAGGTCACACTGCTTATCTACTGAATAAGCATGTACAGTATGCAGAGGAGGCACTTAGGAATTTACAAGAAATGGCAAGAAGTAATCCCTGCACACAAGGAGCAGGAAAAGACAGATGAATACAAATTATAAAGATACAAAAGAAACCAAAGCAGAAAGACATATTCAACTAGTAAAAGCGGAAGTGAACAAAAATGAGTCAATACACATACTAAATAAGCAGATTTACACCTGAGTACTCAGGGTGATTAATAGGATGTCCTGTCCAGTAAGGTGGGGATTAATCTGGGAAGACTTCCTGGAAAGCATATGTGGGGGTTTTTAGGCAGAGGATCAGACAAGTTCTCGATGACCACAATGGACTGTACGAGAGCTTTTAAACTGCAGGAGAGTTTGGTTGGGCATAAGGAAAAAACCTCAGCTGGGGGCACACATCAACACTGGAGCAGCTGAGGAGTTCCCATTCTGGGAGATCTTTAAAATCAGGAACAGGCAACCAGCCATCTGTCCTGGATTGTTTACGCATTCTTCTGCTTGGAATCAGGAGTCTGAACCAGTGACCTCTTGAAATCCCCTCCCAGCTCCACTATTCTATGCCTTGCCTGCAGCAAAGAGATTTAACATGGCGTTTTTTTTTAAAAGATCAATGACATCATTTCTTGATGAAAGCAACACACTCTATTGGGCTAGGAGGGGTAACAGATGTTCAAAATTGATTTTTAAGAGGCAGTGAGCAGTAAGAAGTAAGTTTAAGATAATAAATAATAATAAAATGATATTTATTAAGCACTTACTATGTGCAGTACACTGTACTATTCCCAGGTTCCAAGTTTGGTCACAGTCATACTTGCTGATGGCCCCACATCCTGAATTCTGGGAAATGAGTCCAGGCCACCTCCTAAGAAAGCTCCTGGTTCTAGAAATTCCAATCCCCACTCACTTCCCTGGGAATGTGGATGTGAAAACAGCATGGTGGATACTACTTGCACAGGTTCCAGTGATATCTACCAGCCAAAGACTTGAAAGGTACTTTACTGGCCTGAGAAAAGATGCGATAATTTTTTAATTGAATAGTTTCACATTCACTATTAAAGTAGTTAAGCACTTTTATGATTCTATAAACAAAAGGATTATTGGCAGGCTATTCATATGTGAATGTGCCAAATCATTTAGCAACTGCTGTATTAACTTGACTTTTCCCATTCCCATAGCTTAGATGAAGGATTAAAACAGCTAGCCGCTGAGTTTCAATAAATTGAGGGACAAAGTCATTCAGGGAAATGGGACAGTAAAAGTCCAAATCTGTTGAAGGCCCTTGTACAATGCCATCCCAGCCTTCAAAAACCGTGTTGTACCAGCTAGTTGTTGCAAAAGAGAAGGATCCAGGAACATGCAGGCAAGTGAACCTCAACTGTTTATCCCTGGGGTGGGAGTAAAAGAGGAAGAGGAAGGATGGTGATCATCACCTCACCCACCCTGATTCACAGGGGGTAAACCAGCCAGACCTGGGAGCCCTGGCATAAAACCTTTCAAAGATTTCAGCAACTGAGGCCAAGGGAACGTGTCTGCTAATTCTGTTGTACTGTATCCTTCCAAGAATTTAGTATAGTGCTCTGCACATAGTAAGAGCTCAATAAATGCAATTGACTGATTAGAAGTCAATTCTACTCACATGTGCTTACTAGCTTTTCCTGTCACCTCTCACGACTTCCGATACTCAGGCTAACTCAGTGTTCTCTTGCTCTGCCCATCTGGATCACTGCAGGTCTGAAAATGGGGACTCTAATCCTGTCTTTGCCAATCCCTAACAATCACTGGCACATCAAGACAAGCAGCATGGCTCAGTGGAAAGAGCCCGGGCTTTGGTGTCAAAGGTCATGGGTTCAAATCCAGGCTCCCCCAATTGTCAGCGTGTGACTTTGGGAAAGGCACTTCACTTCTCTGTGCTTCAGTTACCTCATCTGTAAAATGGGGATTAAGACTGTGAGCCCGCTGTGGGACAACCTGATCACCTTGTAACCTCCCCAGTGCTTAGAACAGTGCTCTGCACATAGTAAGCACTTAATAAATGCCATTATTATTATTATTATTATTATTATTAAGTGCACATGTCCCTACTCACACATGCTTGTTCATGCACCAGGCTGGCCCTGTTGACTTGCCTACTTTTGCCAAAGCATCACTGGGCAAGCCACGAATGGCCCAGGGAGGCTGCTGCCTCTCCTAAAAATGTAAACATATTCGGGAAGAGATGGAGACGTGCACAAAGCCACAAACTAATAATGTCTGAATGCAGGACCCATCTGCTTAATATTCTAGCATTTTCTTCCTCTTATTTGGACCATGAGCCCCATATGGAACTGGAACGGTAATCCGGCATGACTAACTTGATTGGCTTTATCTGTTGCCAAATTGTACTTTCCAAGAGCTTAGTACAGTGCTCTGCACAAAGTAAGCGCTCAATAAATACGACTGAATAACCTGTATCTGTCCCATCCTAACAGTGCTCAACATATTAATAAGCGCTTTACAATACCATTTAAAAGAAAAAAGCGTGCCGAAAACTTCAGTTCTCCAAAAATAAAGGTGAATATTTCTGAAATCATAGCAGCAGCGTGACCTACTAGAGAGAGAATGGGTCTGGGAATCAGAAGGACCTAGGTTCTATTCCCTGACTCTGCCACTTGTCTGCTGTGTGACCTTGGGCAAATCACTTACCTTGTCTGTGCTGTGGTTAGCCCATCTAGAAAATGGGGAGTAAAACTGTGAGCCCCAAGTGGGCCTTGGACTATGTCCAACCTAATTTCCTTGTATCTACCCCAGTGCTTAGAACAGTGCCTGGCACATAGTAAGCACTTAGCAAATGCCATATAGAAGTGCTGTCTTTGTCAGTTTACTGAATTCCTCCAGGTCTGTATTTTTTAAGCCAAAAAAAATAACATAAAAGCAAGAATAAAAAGATCAGGCCACCAAATCAGAGGAATGCTATGTGAAATTTTAAAACTGGTCTCTTGTAGTACTTTTAGATTTTTAATGGTTGTGATCAGAGATTGACAACTTTTTTTTTTGTTTCCCTCCTCTCAGAGATTTATTCAGGATGAGATTAGTGGGTTTTTTTGTCATTTTCCGACAAAAGTTTCTGCCAAGTTTACACTCCTGGCAACATCTAGCATTCAAAAGGATGGCAACAAACTGTTCTTTACCTTCAGCAAGGTCCAAATAAGAGGAAATATTCTCCAGCTCAGCATAAGGGGCTGAGGAGCGATATAAGGAACACATTTTCAACATGGAAGAATTTGGGGTGGGGGTTTGTGGTTTTTTAATGGTATTTGTTTCCCTTTCAGGGTTGCACCTGGAGAATTTCCAGTACTCTACCAGTCTCCACTACGAAAGGGAGAGTCAAACAGAGGCATATCCACTCCATTCCTAGCTTAGGCAGTGGCTAGCAAGTGGAAGGCAATCTGTTACAAGTCAAAACTCACCTGTGCTGAGCAGCAGTGGCATGGAAAAAAGTCGAGGGCAGAGACTCAGCTTTACCGTGGAATGAGGCAATGGTAAACCACTTCCATATTTTTACCAAGAAAACTCTATGGATACATGACCAGAATGATTGCAGATGGAAGTGGGGTGTTCTGGGAGAGATATTTACTATTCTATTTATTTTATTTTGTTAATATGTTTTGTTTTGTTGTCTGTCTCCCCCTTCTAGACTGTGAGCCCGCTGTTGAGTAGGGACCATCTCTATATGTTGCCAACTTGTACTTCCCAAGCGCTTAGTACAGTACTCTGCACATAGTTAGCGCTCAATAAATATGATTGAATGAACGAATGAATGTGGACATGGCATCGTTATGGGTAGGAGATGACTCAACAGCATAAGACAAGACAGTGGTATTTGTTAAGCATTTACTATATGCCAAGCACTGGGGTAGATACAAGCTCATCAGGTTGGACACAGTGCCCAAGGTCACATGGCAGACACATGGCACAGCAGGATTAGAACCCAGGTCCTTCTGATTCCCAGGCCCATGGTCCATCCATTAGGCTACGCTGCTTCTCGTTATTATACCCATGAAATGGCTCCGGAGGCTTTCTCTGAAGGTCGTTAAAAGGTGGTAGAATATTGCCTCTTTTGTTTGGCTTCTAAGTGGCATGGCCCGAAAACATGAAGATGGACTTCTCAAAGTCTCTTCCAGGCTATGCTCAAATTAAACGATGGACTTTGCTTATCTAGCCTAAAAGCACTACATGGCAACCTGTGCTTCTTCCATGCACTCACTCAACTGTCAAGCTGCATTTAAATTAAAAATCATCCTTTGTCTAGACTGTACCTCAGATTAAGGTAGGAGAAAGTTGCACTGCTGGATATTCTTACATTACTGTCAATCTGAAACATACCTTGGCAGAGGCAGCAATTTCTTGAATTCCCTTGGTGGCGGCATCTTTAATGATTGGTGTAATGAGACCTTTGTCTGTTGCAACCGCAATAGAGATGTCAATGGAGGGCAGCTGCTTCGGGCCTTTTCCATCCCAGTTCACATTCACATCTGGCATTTGCTAGAAGAGAGAAGCAGAAGGACATCTGTTAAAGCAGCTTCGGCACAACCAATTACTGGAAAAATACAAAAATAACATGCACGCGTGCATTTTCCAAAGGTAATTAACAGAGGAAGAGACTACAGTTTTAGTATGAAGATCACATCTTCTTTATGAATTGCCAGGAGCAAGAGGAAAAAAAATAAAAAGTGAACCATTTGGTCTCAAGAGAAGTTTCTCTCGGAACAAAGGTGAATTTTCACAAGCCTGACAAATGAAGGTGAAGCCTTGCTGAAACCAAAATGATCTAAAATTATATTAAGCACTTGGTGCCTTCGTAGTAGTAATAGTATGTATTTAGTGCTTCCTAGATACAAAGTACTGTATTAAAAAACACACAGGTGAGTGTTACACATGGTTCACAGTCCGCATGGGGCTCACAATCTAATAATGAGGTGGAGAAGGGTTTGGCGATGGACACAATAGAAAAAACAAAATAACAGAAATACAGAATGAAATAAAAGATAAAAGCCTTAGGATAAGTAGTTAAATGTGTCCAAGAAAACATCTTTCTGTGAACCCATATGGGTATTCTTGAAAGGTATACAAGTTAAAACAGGATAATGCCAAGCCAGCCCCACCTAAAAGCAGCGGTCAAACAGAAGCAGAGATCATTTGCATTTTTGAAAGATGTGAATCTTTTTCATAGCCCCATAACAACATGGCACTTAAAATAAAATCTATGGCTTTAAACATAGTCTTCTGGGATGGAGGAAATAGCAGCCCTGGAAAACACTAGTAAGGCAAAAATCAGGAAGTTTCTTACAGGTTTCCCGATGCCAACACTCCTTTAAATTACACATTGATGGAGAAAAGAAGTGCCTCAGGCAGTTCTCTGCACAGAATAAAATGCTATTACTACAAGGAATACTTGGATAACCACTCTGAGAGCATTGCCCTACTGGTAACACCAAGGGAATACACTATAGTTGCTTGCCAGTTTTGCACAGAAGAGGGACAGAAACTCTATACTGAGCCTGGGAGTATCCATTTTCATAAATACAACCACTTTTGAAAACAAAAGCTTTTATAGAAGTGGAGTCCACCAAGAGCAGAAGCCAAAGTTCCATGCTTGGTTTTCTGGGGCACTCTTTGATCTCCAGGGATATTTATGAACTGCTAACTAGCAGGAACAGTTTATTTAATACAAGGTCCAATCCTAAAGATGATGACACCATATTACATTTCAAGTCTATTTCATCTTAGAGAAGCAGCGTGGCTCAGTGGAAAGAGCACAGGCTTTGGAGTCAGTGGTCATGGGTTTGAATCCCGGCTCCGCCACATGTCTGCTGTGTGACCTTGGGAAAGTCACTTAACTTCTCTGGGCCTCAGTTACCTCATCTGTAAAATGGGTATTAAGACTGTGAACCCCATGTGGGGCAACCTGATCATCTTGTATCTCTCCAGAGCTTAGAACAGTGCTTTGCACATGGTAAGTGCTTAACAAATGCCATCATTATTATTATTATTATCTTACAATGTGCAACACTATTAGAGCTGTAATACCTTCCCAAATTAAGCCCTCTTTTCCATGGCTCCCTCTCCCTTCTTTGTCATCTATGCTCTTGGATCTGTGATCTTTGGGCATTTGACATTTTTGCCTCACTCAACTCCTCAGCACTTAGTATAACAATTTAGTTATATTCATGTCTGCCTCCCCTCTAGACTGTAAGGTCATTATAGACAGGGAACGTGTCAGCTCTGTTGTACTGTTCTTTCCCAAATGCTCAGTACACTGCTCTGCACAGAAGTGCTCAATAAATACAACGACTGATTAATTGATATTGCAGCAATTTTACAATGTCCAAATACTCAGGGTACATAAAAAAAGATGAAATGGGTCTTTCTCCTTTTCATCCGTAAGGACTAAAGTTGAAGAAGTCAGCTTGAAAAGGGAAAGATCTAAAAACCCATTTTTTGTTTCAAATTCTTTAGCAAAACAATCTTTACAGTAAAACAATCAATAACATTCATATTGTCAGTTATAATAATGCAGCACTTAGATTTGCATTATAAGATCATATACAATAGTTCTTCATATATTTTGGAAAAATACAACACGGCTGGAAGTTCAACATCCCATGTTTGAAGATGTGAATCCCACCAGGATGATTCAAACATTACATTCTAATAAAGAATTATTTTCTTTTTTTGTCACCTCACCTTTTCCGTAACCAATGCCAGTGATTTTAAAGACCTCTCCACCTCTAAGAAGGATGGATTGACTTTTAAAAATAGTAGTATTTGTTAAGCGCTTACTATGTGCCAAGCACTCTTCTAAGCACTGGGGTAGATACATTTAGTATGTGCTTGATGCACTGGATTACAAAAAAAATGAACAACCTTGTGGAAAGTGATGGATGACAGCTGAAAATGTGGGGACTGTGCCACTACTAAGGGATGTGGTCCACGGTACCCCTTAGGCTAGCAAGCCTCCCTCCAGCACCTCCATCCCCATATACAATGCATATGCCTTCCTCTCAACCCATGAACACACTGGAAACTGCCCAGATCCACCCTGCCACAAAGCCTAGTCCACTTCACAGCAGGTGGACTTCCTGCTCCCTTTATATCCTCAATGGAGGGGAAGGGGGTTGGGGGGGAAGGTAGGGGCAAGGAAGCACATTTTAGGCAGGCAGATGATGTGACACTGCATATAAACAATAAGACTCCCTGAAAGCAAGCACAGATCCGATTTCAGTTTGGCTAGGGCTCAATTCAGATCCAGTTTGATGCCATACATGGGCTGGGACCAGGGTAGGCCCACTCAGGCTGGGTCCCAGCTTTCCTCACCACTCAGGACATATTTCCTGCTGCTCCCCAAAATGTGCCAGTGGAGACGGCCACTCCAGCGCCTCCCAGGAGAAGGTGCACAGAAAGGTTACTGAACTGGCTAGAAAAGTAATGGGACACCATCTTCCTCCCTACCTTTTTTTAAAAGTATTTGTTTAGCGCTTACTATGTGCCAGGTACTGTACTAAGCGCTGAGTATATATAAACTAATCAAACTGGACACTGTCCATGTCCCGCATGGGGCTCAGTCAATCACCATTTTACAGAAGAGGTAACTGAGGCCCACAGAAGTAAAGTGACTTGTTCAAGGTCACACAGCAGACAAGTGGCAGAGCCGGGATTAGAACCCAGTCCTTCTGACTCCTGGGCCTAGGCTCTATCCACTAGGCCATGCTGCTTCTTGAAATCAAAACGGACAAAGACTAAAGATGATGCCCCCCAACCCCCCCAAAAATCTCTGTAGTCATACCTGAAACCAAACCAAAGTCAATTTGAAGCAATTTTGAAATCTCTATTTTGCTCACTATGCTGATTTCTCAGGTTTCTGATTTAATATTTTATGCAGATGTGTGAATAACAGACTGATGATTCAGGCACCAGCAATACAGATAATTGCAGATTTCTAATCAATATCTCTAAGAAACATGCAGAAGAGCAATAGCATGTGAAATGGACCTGAATTCTAAATCATTTTTTCTATTCAATAGGGTGCAAACATTTTCTACATTAAAGTAACTTGAATAAGGAAAATGTGGAACTAAGCAAACAGCCGCATGTTCAGCTGCCTTTTTTTGCCAAGCACAGACTATATGCTTTACATACATTAAATAGCTTGTCTTTCAGCCACAAACTAGCAGCATCCTGGAAAGCTCTACTGAAAGCTGTCTACTCAGTTCTAATGAGCTGAAGAGATTATATCAATTTCTGAGAAAATTGTTCATTTATAAGGATATTACCAATTAGCTGATAGGGAGATTATTCTTAAGGAGCAAGCTTTGGCTATAATACAAGAACTGCTGTAAGATAAACAAAACATGGACACAATTATTTGATGAATATCAAGGGTTGGGGGGAGAACTTCTTAGAAATTCTTTTTTAATTCACCCTAGAAATATACTGCAATTATACTTTAAAAAATAAAAGAAACACAGGAGAAAGCAGAAGCAAATAAGATACTAAAAATAGGCTAGATGACTAACAAATTCAGTTTTCGAAAACTTATGTATTTCTGTCCTGTCAACTAGTTTAAACAAGTATCACATTTTTCTACTGAGACTATATGAAACAGTGAAATACAATACTGGAACAGGTGAATTCTTGAGGAAAAATTTTTCAAATTTTCCCCCAAAAGTCAGAAATGAACTTGCCAGAGTTTGGTCAGCACTGTAACACATTTCCAATCAGCTCCGGGAAACAAATGCACTTTGAACAAATAAGAATATTGCCGTAACCTACACTGCAGAAATACAGTAACCTCCTCATGCAAACTCTGATAATAAAAGATCAATGCCTTTTTGTCCATACACTGCAGGGACAGAACCCATAAAAGCAATCTATCCATGAAATGCCTTCAGAAAACAGTTGTTCTTAAGATGAGAATTCAGGTATCTACATGATGGATGACTGTACTATAGGAACAAAACAGGATGCTGCCACAGATGTCCTTTATTCTTCAAAGGTAAAAAAAAAATACATATACTTTCCAATCATGAAAGGACAAAAATTACTGACAAAGCAAGACAAAGCCTATTTTAACTTCTTAAACTTCCATATCACATTAAATACACAAAGCACTTGAAGCAATTCAAGTGCGGAAACTTGGATTATAGTCCTTATTTAGGAAAAGAGCCTTGGAGGTTTTAAGTCAGAATCCAAAGAAGAACTGCAAATAAACGTCAAGTTTAAAAACTTCACCAGTGATGAGGGTTACAGAAAGTTAAAAGATTATCGTTATCAGTACACAAGCACTTCAAAATTTCTGTGACATACCTTGAGGGTTACAGCTATTGCCTTGATAATAAAGTCATTTACTGACACTTTAATGTTATCTGAAAGAGAAATATGACACAATCAATAAAAATATTCACGTAGATATTAAGAAATGCCATAGTTTATTTCAAATTGGCAGGTTGATATAAAAATGTTTAATTTCTTAGTCAATAAAGGTTTTTCATTTGTAGTAGGACTCCTGAAAGATGAGATGCAGAGTGGGCAAAACTCTCAGTTCCAGTGTATAAATCATACAAAAATAGCATCACACTTAATACAGCAGTTATTCTTTGAAGGCGCATCACATTTGGGATTTGAAAATTGTACAACAGCTGCAATTACTGAAAAGCAAAATCCAATACTTCTGATTAACACAATTTAAACCATATCCTCAGAATCCAGATCATTGCAGACTAAAGGAGACTCCAAATTTGATTATGATGTGTCAAATCAAACAAAATGCAGACTAATGCCAGAAGTAAAGCAATGTTAGCTGGGATATTAGTACAAGGGTCCATAGCACTGGACCCTTTTTAGTCAATTTCCCCCAATGATTGTAAAACAAATGTGTATTTACTTATAAACACACACAGCACTCAATAATTTCCTTATCCCAATTGAGAAATAGAGTAAGCATGCCTCCTTTATGTGCCAGAAGCAGTTAGGAAGAAACAAAGGGGAAGGAGGAATGGAACAAACTCCTGATAGGACTGCCAATGTTCGGTCTCCAGACTGCCATGTTGAGGCCCCCCACAATAGTTCACAGGGTCCCCCTCAAGTTATGTGGAAAGAGTGGGGGGAAAATGGCTAGGCTGAATTACACTTCTTGAAAGAGCTTGTGGGAAGAGACTATTACCTTACGCATGACCAGTGCTATGTGGCAAGATACAGACAATCAGCTGCAATTTTACACCTACAGTAGCAACAACCCCAAGGCATATTAAAGATTTTTGGAGGAGATAAAAAGAATTATCTGAGGTTTCAGACTGCCGCTCCAGTACACAGATAAGATGACTGCTGGCTTCCAAACAATGCAAATTCTTCTGATATGAATATCAGAAAATACATAGACAGTTTTTAAACAGACTTGTAGCTATAGTTCACTTATCCGTTAACCCGGTCCCTATATTTCATACATATAATGTAATCAATATACTCTGCTCTTGTCTCATCCACCAATTAGTTCATGTGCATTAAAACAAGAAAAAAAATAGGCTAGGGAGAAAATACTGAATACCAAATTATACCAGCTAAACCTTCCCACCTAAACTTTATAAAGAGAAAAGAGTTTCCCCCTGGCCTATAAGTCACGAGTTATTATGAACCAATTTTTCTGCATGGGTCCTCTATTGAAAACCCCCAGTCTCCTCTCACTTTCGCCAGTGGCTGGGGGCAAGGGTGCCAACTTGTGATTTTGAGCGGAGGTGAAAACTTGTGAGATATGGGGGGTGACGTTTCAAGAGAATGGAGCTTTGAAAATTCAGGGAAGGAAAAGAGGGAGAAAAAAGAAGCTAAAGGAAGGGGAAGGAATTTAAGTAAGGAAAGGTAACTGGTAGGGGAGGGAACTGGACCGGAGAGGGAGATAAGGAAGAGAGAGAAGGGAAGGAGGGGGACAAGAGGAAGAGGAGATAAAAAGGATGGAGGAGGAGGAAGAAGAGGAGGAAGAAAATGAGGAAAGAGGAAAAGGGGGAGAAGGAGAAAAGGAGAGCATCATAATGGCAACCCATCCTTTCCTGCACCTCATCCCCACTACAGCTCCCTGCCACCCTAGCTCTCATCCAGAGAGCCTGGCAACCTGAGGGATCCACTAGGACCATGGTGGGAGTCAGAACCCCAGGGCCAGTTATAAGCCTGTGAGGCTGCAGTTCTGGGCTGTTCCCTGGTTCCAGGTTCCCTTCCTGCTCATGTAGAGGCAGCAGGCACCTGATTGGGAAGCTCTTGGAGGCAAGTTTAAAGTTTGTTTGGCTGAGCAGCAGCCAAGTCTGTATCAGGAAACGGTATGCAAGTATAACACACACAAAAAACCCCAATGACATTCTCCTTTACCAGATCACCTGAAACAGAATCTGAGAATGGAATCCTTCTGTGATCTTCACGAAACTGTCCACTTCAGAACAAGGACACAAACTCAAGTGTCACAGAACAGGGATAGGGTTGTGCCCAGGAGAAAGAGATGCTCATTCATTTATATTACTGTCTCTCTCCCCTCTAGACTGTGAGCTCATTGTGGGCAGGAATGTGTCTGTTAAACTGCACTCTCCAAAGTGTTTAGTACAGTGCTTTGCACACAGTAAGCGCTCAATAAATACGATTGAATGAATGAATGTCAAGCAGGCCAGCAGAAAGTCGAATAGTTTCAGTGTCAATTTCAAGAGTAAGGGCAGTATAAAAATCAGACTTATTTGTTTATTTAAATAGGCTATTTTAGATTGAGAGTTGAGAGAGATTCTAACCAAAAATCTTGGAAATTAGAAAAATGAATAAATAAACAAATATGGAAGGGCCTGTTGGGAAGTCTTTCATGAGACAACTGGATGAGCTTGGTGAATGACTTCATGAGTACAATTACATGGACAGAAGTGCTGCTTTAGATTTTAGACTGTAATTTACAGTTATAACTGAGACTTAATGGTGCACTCTGAATGTATCATATAAGAACAGTGTCTGAATATAACCCAGGACTTTCAATAAACTAGCTTTCCAACTGTTTCCCTACATCTTTATTCAGAGCTGAATTAATAATTAACCATCAAAGCTTTATCCAAAGAGAATCATATCATATCACTTGGGTTAGACCTTCCGGTTAGAAGTATGAGAGTTAATTTAGCTCTGTAGCATTTCTCAGGATTTCAGGAAAAAAAAACCCTTTGCTTCAGGCACCAGCATCTGGAGTGTGAAATACCGTTAAGCAAAAAATTTTCTGAAGCTCTGAATTAGAATATCCTGGGTGTGCAGCCCAGACACCATTCTCCACACAGCTGCACAAAGATTACAGTATAAGCAAACCATAAGGCAAGGCAATTTTTCCCAGAGACAACTAAATTGTGAATTCTAGTTCACGTTGGCAGGACGTTGTTCAGAACACATAATACAAATGGGAGTGTGAAAGCTTCAAACTACTGTGTGCATTTTTCTCTTTCTCTCTCTCTCTCCATTTTTCCTGTAAATTTTTCTAGTTAGTTGAAACTTCTGCAAAAGTAGAACTGTTCTTTCAACTTAAAACATCAAATGTTCAAGATGCTTTCGAAAATGATCAAGATCACAATTCATCTGTGAAATAAGTATGACCTTTCTAAAGAGGGAACTGAGACCTAAAGATTTTGATTTGCCCAAGATCAGATACAATGGGCAGAATTATCTATGGGAAATTAAGAAGTCCTAATCTAATGGCTTCCTTTTTGCCATTCTAAGAGTAAACTGGATTACTCAATCCATGGCATCACTTTACATTCAAGAGTGGCCCGGACTGCTACTGCTTCCTAAGTGGAAGAGAGGATGGTCAAAAGACTTTTGGCATGACCTCGAGAGGCAGCCGTACCTTCTGGAAAGCAGTGCAAATGTGCAGAATTGCAGATTCCTATCCCAAGACAAAATGTCCTTAAAAAGGGTGATGAAAACATTTAAACAAATAATTGTTGCTGGTCTAATGTTAATTATGAGACTAGGAGACACTATAGGTTTTTGGGAACAGTAGTCCCCTTTGTTCAAGTCACAAGAGAAAATTAATACAGTAAAACATCTCAGAATCAATCCATGAGATTAAAAATGGCAGCGGGAAAATGAGATGCATTCAAAAATTGATTTCTCATTTGACTAGAAAAGAATGTCTTTGACTAAACCAGTTGTATAGAAGTTGACCCTTCTTTTATTGTTGATTGGAAGCCCCCCAAGGGACAAGGATTGTGTCTAACTCCTACCTATGTATTCTATTCCATCACTTAATACAATGTTCTACACATGGTAAGTGCTTAATAAATATACATATGTATGTATATATATATATATATATATATATATATATATATATATATATATATATACATAAAGCAGGTATATATGTGCATATATACCTGCTTAATTTATTTATTTTGACCACTATAGATGTAAAAATATTTATGTTTGCCAAATAGAGTGTAAATTCCTTGTGGGCAGGATGTGTCATTTTGTTAGTCTGTTCTGTTAGTCTGTTAGTCTCTCTGTTGGCGGCACTACAATCCTTCCCGTCTCACAAGCCCGCAACCTTGGTGTCATCCTCGACTCCGCTCTCTCATTCACCCCTCACATCCAAGCCGTCACCAAAACCTGCCGGTCTCAGCTCCGCAACATTGCCAAGATCCGCCCTTTCCTCTCCATCCAAACCGCTACCCTGCTCATTCAAGCTCTCATCCTATCCCGTCTGGACTACTGCACCAGCCTTCTCTCTGATCTCCCATCCTCGTGTCTCTCTCCACTTCAATCCATACTTCATGCTGCTGCCCGGATTATCTTTGTCCAGAAACGCTCTGGGCATATCACTCCCCTCCTCAAAAATCTCCAGTGGCTACCAATCAATCTGCGCATCAGGCAGAAACTCCTCACCCTGGGCTTCAAGGCTGTCCATCACCTCACCCCCTCCTACCTCAGCTCCCTTCTCTCCTTCTACAGCCCAGTCCGCACCCTCCGCTCCTCCACCGCTGATCTCCTCACCGTACCTCGCTGTCGCCTGTCCCGCCATCGACCCCCGGCCCACGTCATCCCCCAGGCCTGGAATGCCCTCCCTCTGCCCCTCCGCCAAGCTAGCTCTCTTCCTCCCTTCAAGGCCCTGCTGAGAGCTCACCTCCTCCAGGAGGCCTTCCCAGACTGAGCCCCTTCCTTCCTCTCCCCCTCGTCCCCCTCTCCTTCCCCCATCTTACCTCCTTCCCTTCCCCACAGCACCTGTATATATGTATATATGGTTGTACATATTTATTACTCTATTTATTTATTTATTTATTTTACTTGTACATTTCTATCCTATTTATTTCATTTTGTTGGTATGTTTGGTTTTGTTCTCTGTCTCCCCCTTTTAGACTGTGAGCCCACTGTTGGGTAGGGACTGTCTCTATGTGTTGCCAATTTGTACTTCCCAAGGGCTTAGTACAGTGCTCTGCACATAGTAAGCGCTCAATAAATACGATTGATTGATTGATTCTTAGCAAGTACCTAGTACAATGCACTGCACCAAGTGGGTGGTCAATAAATGCTACAATTGCTACTTTTCTTATCCCCACAAATGACGAGAATTTCCTCAGAATTACAGAACTCAAGGAGTCCACGTGAAGCACTGGCACCTCAATCTGAAAATCTCATTCATTTTCCCCAGCTATCATCAATATTTGCTGGGCACCTACTGTGTTGTCTGATGAACCTTTCCTAATTCCACAATGTGAGTCTATCCAAAATGCATAATGAAAACACATGCAATAGCAGAATTAACTTTAAACAGCACAGTATAAAAATCTACATTTAATAAACTTAAAATGCCTTAGGTGAGAGTGTACTTTTGGCAAGTAATGGCTATATATGGTAGGTTAGTCTGTGCACTGCATTATCCATAGTCAACTTTACTAACCTTTGACCAGATCTTGCCTTATTTTTAAGATAGCTTCAAGGTTACAATCAGTAGTAGCATATGCGTGAGGAACAGTACTTTTAGATTCAGTTAACCGCTTGGCAATAACTCTCCTAATGTTGCTGGCAGGGATTTCAGTAAATGTTCCCTGAAAAGAAACAACAATCTGTTTATTAAACCATGGGTGGTAAAAGACAATAGCATTTCATAACTGGGTTCCTGTCCTTACCATAAAATAAGGATGCTTTTAAATTGTGACATGCACAAAAACTTACAGCTCCAATGAATAAGGCTCAAAAAAAAATTTAACCATTTGGAATTAAGATTTCAATTCTCCTGGATTTTGAAAGGTGTGTAAATACATCAAACAAAGGTCTCTATGGGACAAATGGTGACAAAATTGAACACACTGGTGTTCATTGTGTTTATATAACATCTTAGCCTCACAATTCCACAGCACTGAATTCATATAATCTTCACAAGGATAAACAACATTCTAAATTTTTTCCCTTGAAACATTATTTTTACTATTGCTTAGCAAGATCATATGGTCACATTAGCATTTAATGAGTCTTGATTCAACTTAAGCCTGCATTATTTTTTCTTCACCTCCTCTCTGCTTTTATGTATACAAGTGAAAGCATTTCTGAATGACTGTCTTCACTTTTCATCACTAAACCTCTGATTGTTGAATTCATTTTTTATAATCCTTGAAGATTTATCTGACTTACCCTGCAACTACAAGGTTCACCCAGAGTTGGGATATGACATTCAGTTCTTCAGTGAACAGAACAGATCATGACTGTTTGTATACAGAAAAATCCAATTTTATGTATACAAATGAACTTTGTTTCACAACTAGGCATGTTCAAATTTCACGTTTTGAATGAAACCGGTATTACAGTGTTTTTCCAGTTCCTGTCCCCAAAATTGAGATTCCCTCCTTTAGGACGATGATTGATATTTCTCCTTTACAAAAGCCTTTGATTTGCCGTCAAATCAATGCTACCCCTAATCCACTGATTGAAAAACAAAACATGTTCACAGTGGAAAAATTTGAAGATTTGCTTGTGTAATTACTGAGATGAGGAAGGGAAGCGAGCAGAAACGAAACACCTGACAGCATACATTTTGTGCTGAGGATACCAAACATTTCTGAAGCTTAACAGGAAAATAATTACAGCACAAAGTGTTTATATAAAGTAAAAGTATTAAAGGAAATAATCCAGCTCCTAATCTGAGACCATCATGAGGTGGGTAGGAAGTAGGGTTAATAATCACCATTTAATATAATTTTTTATTCTGTGAATTTCTGGCTATTAAAAATAGACTGAGTTAAAGAAACTTCACCTTACCCCAAAATATTAATCTGACAATTTATTTTGTAAAATAATCTATCCCCCAAAATGAACCGGGCAATCAATATATTTTCTCAAGTCAAATCGAGTGTCTGAAAAAAAGGCATTACCAATGCATTGGGCTTTCCTGGAGTTGAAATAGGAGGAATCATTGGTCTTGGATACGGTGCTGACTCAGCTGCTGGAAAGGCCAAAGTTGCTGCAGTCACTTGTGGGGGTGCAGGAGAAGCTTTCGATTCGGGAATTTTCCCAGACTCCTTCAATTGCAAGAGTTTGAGAGCATCTCTGGAAACGAGATGGAATTAAAACACAAGTACCAGGATGAAAATATTGTTAATTGAGAACAGAAAATTTGAGAGGTAAAAATTAATTCTTTACCTATGAAGAAATAAAATCCAAGATTAGATTGAGAACAAGTTAATGGTAAGAATCAATCTATATATTATATTTATTGAGCACTTGCTGCATACCAAATACTGTATTAAGTGCTCGGGAAAATACAATAAAATTAGTAGATATGATTTCTGACTCAAGGTGCCTACAAACTAGTGAGGGAGACAGTCACTTAAAAAAAAGACATGTGTAAACCAGGAAAACAGAATAAGTAGGAAGGTAAGTAGGGATACAATGAGAATTCAAAGTACTTATGCTTCCAGGTTTTTTTTGTTTGCTTTTTTATGGCATTTGTTAACCACTTACTATGTGCCCAGCACTGTAAGGGCTGGGGTAGTTACATGCTAATCAGGTTGTACACTTTCCATGTCCCACATGGGGCTCACAGTCCTAATTCCTATTTTACAGATGAGGTAACTGAGGCATAGAAAAGTTAAGTGATTTACCCAAGGTCACATGGCAGACAAGAGGAGGAACCAGGAATAGAACTCTGCTCCTTATGACTCCCAGGCCTGTGTTCTATCCACTAGGCCACACTGTTTCTCTGGTTCTAGGGCCTATTAAGCCTCATTACTTACAAAATAAATGGTGTTTTACCAAACGAAAATCCAAATTTATTTGGACTAAACTCAAAGAGAAAGAAGTTTAGTTTTATCAAGTCATTTGATGGATAAGTAATTTATTAACTAAAATAAAAGAACTGCGGATTGACAGGATCTAGTCTATCTGCACTTCGGAAATCACTAAAGTTTTCAGAAACTTCCCCGTTTATCACACTCGTGATTTACAGAGGTGGTGTTATACTGCAAATCAAGTCATTTTATTGGCAAAAATCCAGTTTTTATTCAGTATATCAGCATAAGTGAACATCGATTACTACTAAATACACTGAAAAGAAACATTACAGATCTGCCTTGTTATCACTAAAAAAGTGAATTTCTTTGCATCTCAAGCCTATATGTATTACACTATAACATGCCAAATACCCCAATCAGATATTCTTACAATACACAAAAAACCTAGAGTAATTTATCTCAATGACTAATTTTTTAAAATCCATCATTTTAAAATACATTTAAATTCCAACCATGTTTTGTCTAACACACGTTTTCCACCACAGATTGCAATATTATTTTGAAATGAGCTGAATAACGCATGATGGGTCGATTTAGAGACCAACCAGGCCTACCCAAGTGAGTTAGCTAGCTTAATTGGTTTCCTTTGACCATGGGTGATCAGATGGTCAAGAATTCTAATCCCGATTCCGCCACTTGTCTGCTGTGTGGCCTTGGGCAAGTCACTTCACTTCTCTGTGCCTCAGTTACCTCATCTGTAAAATGGGGTTTAGGACTCTGAGCCCCATTTGGGACAGGGACTGCATCCAACCTGATTTGCTTGTATCCACCCCAAATGATATTCTTGAGAAACAGGCTATTTTGTTTTACCTTCAAGTAATTAAGATGAAATAGACTGAAAAGACTTAAGAGCTGTAAAAGGTTTAATGGGCAAAGCTCTCAATCCTTAAACAGGCAAATAAGAAATCTATTCTGGTTGTTAGAATCATTGGTTTTAGCAAACTTCTATTGATGACTACATATTTAAAAATACCATGTTCTGTAAACTTTTTTCACATAAATCAGTTATTTCATGTAATTAAATTCTATGCAAAACAGAAAAAGCACGAATGGATTAATCTCAATTTTACATACAGATGGGGAGATGGAAATATATTCAGAGTGGACAAATTATATCCTGGAGATCTACAAGCATCAGTAATTCTTCCATATTAAAAAAAAATCAATTTTGAATGCTTCATTGTGAACCACATTGTCTTGAGAGATATAGTAGTAAAACCAGAATTTCTTCAAATTTTTCCAATGGTATTTGTTAAGCGATACTATGTGGCACACACTGTACTAAGTACTGGGGTAGATACAAGAATAATCAGGTTGGACACAGTCCATGTCCCACATGGGGCTCAGAATGCAAATCCCCCTCCACCTCCTATTTTTTTTTTTTTTTACAGGTGAGGTAACAGGCACAGAGAAGTTAAGTGAGTTGCCCAAGGTCACACAGCAGACAGGTGGCAGGGACAGGAAAAAAACCCAGGGCCTCTGATTCCCAGGCCTTTGCTCGTTCCACTAGACCACACTGGTTCTCCTGCTTTCAGAATTCAATTTGTCCCAAATTGTTCAGAAATTTATCCCAAAATGTATCCGATACAATTGCTCTTCAAACAAAATTGCAGATGCATTAATTGAATAAATACTATTAAAATAAGCTTTTCGCAGGTCATCATCTAAAGATATCCATAAAGGATAGAAGTTACACTACTCTACTTTCCTAAAAATGTTTGGGACCTGTCAAGAACATTTCTTTCCATTACAAATTAAGTAGGCAAGATGGAGAGGAGAGTGGGAATATGGAAAGAGTGAGAAAGTGTTCGACTGCCCCATGACTGACTAGAAGAGATAATAAGAGTACTTGGTATGAAGTTTGATGTTGGCTATAGAATACAGAATTATTTTGTTTGCTAGATACTACGGGTTTAAGTGAACATCTTACAGTTCTTCCAAAACAAAGCAAAATGACACTCACCTAGCATATGTTTAAGCACAACTATTTAAACAGTATATAATACTAGACTGCTTCAGTATTTACAACTACTTATTTTAAAATAACAGATAAACCATAGACTAAATCTTAAACATAATATGACCAAGTTGATCTCTTTTGTTAAAAGGCACAAGAAGAACAAGTTTAAAAGACATTCTGAAGCTATAATAATTACCTTCCTAATGAAATCAATGGTACATCTCCATGGTGACTAAGAACTTTAATTAGATATCTCAGAATTCTAGAGGGTTCTCAGCTGCTATGAAGTAGTTACACACCATAAATTACTGGTATGCTTACATAATTATAAAGCTATATGACAACATTTCATTACAAATGATACACAATCAATTTAGCTCAATTTTACACAAATATGAAGATGTTAATTCCCGTATGTCTTACTTTCTTGCCATTTGTTATCATGTTAATGACCCTTTAAAATAGGGTAATAAACCTGATTGTCCCAAAATAGTAAAAAAACAAGTGGATACCTATGGGATTGCAATATGATTGCAATTTTTTAAGTGTATGTATCTGCCTACTTTAAACCAAAGATTTTTTTTTTATTTAAACCAGAGCAAATAGAAGAGAAGCAGCATGACCTAGTGTATACAGCACAGGCCTGGAATCAGAAAGACCTATGTTCTTATCTTGGCTCCACCACTTGTCTGCTGTGTAACCTTGGGCAAGTCACCTAACTTCTCTTGGCCTCTGTTACCTCATCTGTTAAATGGGGATTAATACTGTGAGCCCCATGTGGAACATGGACTGTGTTCAAACCGATTAGCATGTATCTACCCTATCACATAATTCAGTGCTTAAGCACATAGTAAATGTTTAAATACCATAAAAAAGAGTCTTCTGAGACTCCCATCATTGTTTTAAGTGGTTAGCTTTTTTCCTTTTAAGATGAACTGGCTTGAGCTGGTAAATGTAAAATATTTTGGAAAGTCCTAGGATCATATGTAAAAACCAATATTCTCCCCAAGTGAGATCACTTGAACCACACTTTTAGTGCTCTCCTGAATTGTGGGCCATCCACATAGAATATTTTTATAGCTCATATGACAACAAAGAGCTGAAGAATCTTTTTGATTTCCTCCACACTTCAATATCAATTTCTTCATATTGCTAATTATCTGGAGCAAATCAACTACACTTAAATTTTCCTAAATGAATGCAACTTCATTTTTCTCTAAGCTATTCTATTATTTTATTGCCCTTTCAGAAATTCTGAATGGCCCCAAAATGTGAGGGGAGGCCCAGAAAGTGGGAGGAATCTTCTGGTCAATTTTGAAATAACTGAAAATTCAACAGAAATGATTTCCAGTGTTTCTGAAACAAAAATGTCACATGGCTCTTTCACTGCTCTTAGTACAAACCTAAAACAACACTATGACAGAGTGTCACTGTTCTGCCCTGTAGTCTTTACCAGTTGGCTCCGGTGCCCTAAATCCGGTTCAGTTACTAAAATAGAGTTCTTCTTTGGGGAACAATACTACTGCTTAGAAAAACATCATGACATCACAGTACAATAATCCTCACATCCTGTCAGACGTAATTAAACATACAAAAGACTAATGCATTCTGGCAATTCACTGTGTATTTTTCAATTGCATATTCTGGGCAGGTTTGTTTTAAGGAACAGATGATCATGATAAACTCATCTGGCAAGTGCAAACATACTCTTTCGTGAATATTCCCCGGGGCCCTGAGGGGCTGCTCTGGCTGGCATCAAGTCCATGTTTCTCCAGGATGTTACGAGCAGCGGGACTTAAACGGAACCTGATTAGGAAAAAGAGGACAGTGACAGATCAGTCGATCACTCATACTTATTGAACGCTTACTGTGTGCTCACTGTACTAAGGGCTTGGGAGAGTTCAATAAAACAAGGTTATAGATACATTCCCTGCCCATGAGATTACGGTCTAGAAAGGGAGACAGACATTGATATAAATAAACTATGAATGTGTACATCAATGCTGTGGGGCTGAGGAAAGGGTGAAGAAAGGGTGCAAATCCAAGTGCAAAGACATATCTCAACCAACTCAACGGTTAAGTAGAACAATCTAAATCTTCATGATTTTGTTGATTCCATTTAATAATAATAATAATAATAATAATGGCATTTGTTAAGCGCTTACGATGTGCAAAGCACTGTTCTAAGCACTGGGGTGGGGGGTACAAGGTGATCAGGTTGTCCCAGGTGGGGCTCACAGTCTTCATCCCCATTTTACAGATGAGGTAACTGAGGCTCCGAGAAGTTAAATGACTTGCCCAAGGTCACACAGCAGACATGTGGCAGAGCCAGGACTCAAACCCATGACCTCTGACTCCAAATCCCGGGCTCTTTCCACTGAGCCACACTGCTTCTCTTTGACAACATCTGACAACAGGTAACTTCTAATGTCAAACTTTCACATTCGAGTCAAGCTAATATCCATCATTTTGCTGCAAAAGTGTCTCTGCAATAGCACTTCAGTTCAAAATATCCTTTTAATAAAAGCACATTTACTAGGACAAAGATCTGTATTCTATGAGGATATCTAAGCAACTGAGAGATCTATGACAGACAATAGGAAGAGTGAGGGCCAGGGAGAGGGAGGAAAACATGGCCAGGAAAAAGGAGGATACAAAAATGTACTTGCCACACAGCCACACTCACAATGAATGATATTCTTACCTACAATAATGGGCTTAATGTAAAACTGACCGAAGAAATAATAGTGACTAAAGTGATACAGAACATCCAACAGATGCCAGTACTGCTCCCGGTTCAACAAATTGCCTCATGGAGCCAGTGTGGGAAATGGGACAGCTAATAACATGGGTAATGGCTGTAACTTCGCCGACTTTCCCCTACTACTGATACCCCTATCTTCCGTATCTCTTGCTTTCCTTCTTTGACCCTTTCCCCCACCTTCTGACAGACCAATTCCCCAGTTCCTTACAGTTTTATGTAGCAAATTATGCACCTAGCAGCAAAGATAGCTGGTGGTGGTAGTGGGAGTGTTACTGTTGCTCTGTTTGCTTCCACACTGAGGGTATCTTTTTCAATATATAAAATATCAAAAATTTGTGACTGTATGAATGAATGTGTGTGTGTGTGTGTGTCATGGGGAAGAAGATGAGAGAAACAGAGGTGGGAGGGGGAGCAAGAGAAGAAAGAAGAGAAAAGGAAAGCTGGATAGGGGTATTGTCTTTTTCCATTGACATCTGCCTGTCTTTTAGGGTCCCCATACAGTATTTCAATCAGTGGACATCAAGGAGAGTGCTAAACAAAATGGGGCCTGCTGGTTTGCTATTGGAGGGAGTTTAAAGGAGATAGTCCAGGGTGGGGAGGGAGGGGGGTTGAGGGGTATGAGGAATGCAAGGAACAGGACTTACATAACTTTTGCACTGAAGAAGTTGAAAGGTTGGAGAAATTGTGAGAATACATAAATGCTAACCATCAAAGGAGCATCAGGCTGGAGAATCAGAAGATATGCAGCTCAATTCTCTGTACTGAGCAAATCAAATATCTAACACTGCACAGAGCAGATGGAAGATATTTCTGAGCCTCCTTGGGCAGCCAATCCCAGGGTTTAATTCCCTGTATGTCTAACTTATTTCCTTTCAAAGCAATGTAAATCTGTTATCTCTTGTTTGGTCCTCTGAGGAACTGAAGAATGACTGCTCATACCCTCCTCATAAAAAAGTAATAAAAAAAAAACCCTTCTAAGTCTCTCACTTTCCTCACAGGACTTATTTCTATCCATTTAATCCACACTGGTGTTTTTCTCTCAACCTTCTTGTTGTGGGCAGAGAACATGTATAACTCTGTTATACTGCACTCTCCCAAGCACTTAGTACAGTGCTATGTACAGAGTAAGTGCTCAATAAATACCACTATATGAAGTTTCTGAACAGTCTTTTAAGGTGTGGAGACAAAACTGAACTACTCCAATAAGAACTTGACTAATGCTGAGTATATAGCATACAGATTATATCCTGTGCCTGAAGGCACATCTCCAGTAATACAGCTCATTACCGATAGGTGGGAGCCTTTAAACATTACTATATTGCTGATTCATAACTTATATTCCATCACAACAACCAGATCTTTCTTCCATTAAAAGTGGCAAAGTGGTCAAAGTGGTCTCTCCTAATATCTACACTGTTCTTTTTTGGCACTAGACATTACTCTTTAGGATTGTCTTTTTTATAAAAGCAGAAACATGAAAAAAAATTAAAGGGAACTGCAAAATATACTCATTTGGGTCCATGGTTAAACTACTGGGAAGCACTATTCTAGTGTTTTTCTATAGGAATGATATTTTAAATGAAGGAATGAACCTTGGTATTTTATTTACCAAAAATAGAAATGGCATTAGAATTTACAAAAAGCATATGTCAACAAAGAAAGTTGGCAAGAACTCAGTTTATGCTCCATACGTAAATGCAAATGCCAAACAACAAATCAAAGAATGTGAATCAATTATTAATACTATTGGATTTGTTAAGTGCTTTCTATGTGTTAAGTACTGTTCTAAGTGCTGAGGCAGATACAAGTTAATCAAGTTGGACCCAGTCCCTCTCCCAAATGGGGCACACAGTGTAAATAGGAGGGACAATAGGTATTTAATCCCCATTTTACATTTGAGGAAACTGAGGCACAGAGAAGTTAAGTCACTTGCCCAAGGTCATACAGCAAGCAATTGGCAGAGATGGGATTAGAACCCAGGTATTCCAACTCCATGGCCCATGCTCTAAGTCATGCTGCTTCTTAATAATAATAATAATAATAATGACATTTATTAAGCACTTACTACGTGCAACGCACTGTTCTAAGCACTGGACTTAAGCTTCTTGACTTTATTGTAAACGTTCTAGGCCACCAGACCTCTAGGCCATGATGCTAACTTAATTTTGGAATTTGGAATCATTGCCCAAACAACCTATTCTTTAAAGTAAGGTCCAAAGACCTGAATTTTGCTTGTGGTTTTTTGGGTTTTTTTGGCCGCCTCTTTCATTAGTGTTTGACCAAGCTGAGTCACTCACCAATTTAGGGCTCAAGAATCAAACTGTAAAAATGGGGTGTGCATTATCTACCTTCTAGCATCTTCTTGTCATATATATTTTGTCTGTACTATGTCCCCTGGGGGAGAAGGACTATGTTTAATTCCCACCTCTGAATTTCTTCCCACAACTTAGTACACAGAAAGCACTTATAATTACTATTACTACCATTATAGAGCACAGGCTTGGGAGTCAGAAGGATCTGGGTTCTAATACAGGCTCTGCCACTTGTCTGCTATGTGACCTTGGGCAAGTCACTTAACTTCTTGATGCCTCAGTTACCTTCCCTGTAAAATGGCGATTAAGTGTGAGCCCCATGTGGGACAGGGACTGTGTCCAACACGATTTTCTTGTATCCACAGTGCGTAGTACAGTGCCTGGCACACAGTAAGGGCTTAAAAAATATCATCATTAGGCATTCATAAAGAACTGAGCTCTCAAAAAGGGTCAATCAATCTATCAATCAATCGTATTTATTGAGCGCTTACTATGTGCAGAGCGCTTGGGAAGTACAAGTTAGCAACATATAGAGACGGTCCCTACCCAACAGTGGGCTCACAGTCTAGAAGGGGGAGACAGAGAACAAAACAAAACATATTAACAAAATAAAATAAATAGAATAGATATGTACAAGTAAAATAAATAAATGGAGTAATAAATACTTACAAACATATATACATATATAAAGGTGCTGTGGGGAAGGGAAGGAGGTAAGGCGGGGGGATGGAGGGGGGGGGAGGAGGAGAGGAAGGAGAGGGCTCAGTCTGGGAAGGCCTCCTGGAGGAGGTGAGCTCTCAGTAGGGCCTTGAACGGAGGAAGAGAGCTAGCTTGGCGGATGTGGGGAGGGAGGGCATTCCAGGCCAGGGGGATGACGTGGGCTGGGGGTCGACGGCGGGACAGGTGAGAACGAGGCACGGTGAGGAGATTAGCAGCAGAGGAGCAGAGGGTGTGGTCTGGGCTATAGGAGAGAAGGGAGGCGAGGTAGGAGGGGGCGAGGTGATGGAGAGCCTTGATACCGAGGGTGAGGAGTTTCTGCCTGATGTGTAGGTTAATTGGTAGACACTGGAGAGTTTTGAGGAGGGGAGTAACATGTCCAGAGCGTTTCTGGACAAAGACAATCCGGGCAGCGGTGTGAAGTATGGATTGAAGTGGGGAGAGACAGGAGGACGGGAGATCCGAGAGGAGGCTGATACAGTAGTCAAGATGGGATAGGATGAGAGCTTGAACGAGCAGGGCAGCGGTTTGGATGGAGAGGAAAGGGTGGATCTTGGCAACGTTGCGGAGCTGAGACCGGCAGGTTTTGGTGACGGCTTGGATGTGAGGGGTGAACGAGAGAGTGGAGTCGAGGATGACACCAAGGTTGCGGGCTTGTGAGACGGGAAGGATGGTAGTGCCGTCAACAGAGATGGGAAAGTCAGGGAGAGGGCAGGGTTTGGGAGGGAAGACAAAGAGTTCAGTCTTGGACATGCTGAGTTTTAGGTGGGAGGCAGACGTCCAGATGGAGATGTCCTGAAGGCAGGAGGAGATGCGAGCCTGGAGGGAGGGGGAGAGAGCAGGGGCAGAGATATAGATTTGGGTATCCTCAGCGCAGAGATGATAGTTGAAGCCGTGGGAGCGAATGAGGTCACCAAGGGAGTGAGTGTAGATCGAGAACAGAAGGGGACCGAGAACTGAACCTTGAGGAACCCCCACAGTAAGGGGATGGGAGGGGGAGGAGGAGCCTGCAAAAGAGACTGAGAATGAACGACCGGAGAGATAAGAGGAGAACCAAGAGAGGACAGAGTCTGTGAAGCCAAGGTTGGATAGCATGTTGAGGAGAAGGGGGTGGTCCACAGTGTCGAAGGCAGCTGAGAGGTCGAGGAGGATTAGGATAGGGTCCATAAAATACAACACATTATGGCTAAACAGCTTAAATCAATTTCACACTCACTGAAGTTTTCCATGTGCTTGCTCCTGCTTGACAGAGACAAGAACCTGTGGAATGGTGGGAGTTGACGGCACAGTTGGTTGTGGTGATACTGGAGGCCCTACATCCTTGGGAATTTCTACTTGCTTCCAATCTTCTCCTTCTTCTACCATCAAAGCAATTAGTGCTCCTAGTCGAATGCCTTTACTTCCTTCTTCTACCTGTATTGTTAATGGAGAAAAACTGAAGTGTGAGCAGGTGGTTCTACAGAGCAGCGTGGCTCACTGGAAAGAGTCTGGGCTTTGGAGTCAGAGCTCATGGGTTCAAATCCTGGATCTGCCAATTGTCAGCTGTGTGGCTTTGGGCAAGTCACTTAACTTCTCTGGGCCTCAGTTCCCTCATCTGTAAAATGGGGATTAATGTGAGCCCCCCATGGGACAACCTGATCACCTTGTAACCTCCCCAGCACTTAGAACAGTGCTTGGCACATAATAAGTGCTTAATAAATGCCATCATCATCATTATTATTTTTATTAAATATGGAAGTCTTGGTCCAGCATCAAAGCCTTCAAAGCCTTATTGAAAGCACATCTCCTATCAGAGCTCCCCTGAATAAGCCCTCCCATTCCTCTTCACCCACTCCCTTCTGTGTTGCTCTGATGTGCTCTCTTTATTCATTTCCCCTCCGGCCCCACACTACTTATGCATATATGTGTAATTTACTTATATTACTGTCTAGACTATAAGCTCGTTGTGGGCAGGGAATGTGTCTGTTTATTGTTGTATTTTACTCTCCCAAGCGATTGGTACAGTGCATTGCACACAGTAGGTGCTCAACAGAGACAAGTGAATGAATGAATGAAAGCACACTAGATCAAGGAAAACACAATTAGAAAACATAGTTATCTCAATCTCCCAATTTTATTTCAAATCCAGGAAGTGCTTTATATCATGGCTAATGACACTTCTGTAACTGCCAATTACTGCATTTGCTTAACAAGTCCCATTATGTGAAGGAATAAAAACTCACATTTTTAAGGTCACAAACACCAAAATTCCTAAATACAATAACTTATTAATAATTGAGTTACTGCTTAAAGTGGCCCAATAAACTGGCACAAATTTAAAATAAATAGAACATTTTTTTTAAGAGAGATGACTCACTTTGAATTTGAAATTAAGGTGATATGTTTCTAATTAAAACATATTCACAACAGTCCAGGTTCAGACATTATAGAGAAGAATAAACAATATAAAAGAAAAGGAAATTACTATGGAGAAGATCTAACAAGATGGAAAATATCAAGCCATAATTAGCTCTTCCAACTTGACTCAGGGCTAAAACAGAAACTTCATGAAAACCCTGAATCCAGAAATAAATTATTTTCTACAAGCTAGTATTTTCTGGGGAAATCTTTTTTACCCAAACAGTGAAATGTAACCAAGGCAGGGACAACTGAGTAGCTTTGTAATAACTGATCAAAATTTGATGGCAAGTGCAACTTCCCCAATTATAACTGCAGATGGTCCTTAGGAGGAAAAAAACGTAAATATCATGCATAATAACAATAATAACAATAATAATAATAATAATAGCATTTGTTTAATGCTTACTATGTGTCAGGTACTGTACTAAGTGCTGGGTTGGACACAGTCCCAGTTCCACACTGGGCTCAGAGTCTTAATCCCCGTTTTAAAAATGAGGGAACTGAGGCACAGAAATGTGAAGTGACTTGCTGAAGGTCACACAGTAGACAATTCATTCATTCAATTGTATTTACTGAGCGCTTACTGTGTGCAAAGCACTGTACTAAGTGCTTGGGAAGTACAAGTTGGCAACATATAGAGACGGTCCCTACCCAACATTCATTCATTCGTATTTACTGAGCGCTTACTGTGTGCAGAGCACTGGACTAAGCGCTTGGGAAGTACAAGTTGGCGACATATAGAGACGGTCCCTACCCAACAGCGGGCTCACAGTCTAGAGCGGGAGGCAGAGAACAAAACAAAACATATTAACATAAAAAATAAATAGAATAAATAGGTACAGATAAAATAGAGTAATAAATACGTACAAACATATATACATATATTCAGGTGCTGTGGGGAGGGGAAGGAGGTAAAGGGGGGGGGATGGGGAGGGGAAGGAGGGGGAGAGGAAGGAGGGGGCTCAGTCTGGGAAGGCCTCCTAAGCGCTCCTCCAAGCGCTCCTCTCCCAAGCGCTTATGGTGGTGCTCAATAGAGTTGGATTCATTCGAGCATATTTATTGAGCGCATACTGTGTGCAGAGCACTGTACTAAGCGCTTGGGAAGGGCAAGTTGGCAACATATAGAGACGGTCTCTACCCAACAGTGGGCTCACAGTCTAGAAGGGGGAGACAGACAACAAAACAAAAGATATTAACAAACAAAAATAAACAGAATATGTACAAATAAAATACAGTAATAAATCCATACAAACATATATACAGGTGCTGTGGGGAGGGGAAGGAGGCAAGGGGGAGGGGAGGGGGAGGAGGAGGAGAGGAAGAAGGGGGCTCAGTCTGGGAAGGCCTCCTAAGCGCTCACGGTGGCGCTCAATAAATAGAGTTGGATTCATTCGATGGAGGAATAGGAATTAGAACTCAGTCCTTCTAACTCCCAGGCCTGTGCTCTATTCACTAGGCCATGCTGCATTTCCCTGCTGTTTACAATCTGATTTTAATACTTGAGATAATTTATCTACCCTGAAGAATGCCAAAGGATCTTTCCTCAACCAGAAGTGTTCATTTCTCTACCTCAAAACAAATTAACTTCTTGGGGAACTGGTTTAATCCCAGGGCTGAGAGAAAGGAGATCCAATTTAGTGAGCGCACTGTTGGGTAGGGACCGTCTCTATATGTTGCCAACTTGTACTTCCCAAGCGCTTAGTACAGTGCTGTGCACACAGTAAGCGCTCAATAAATACGACTGAATGAATGAATGATGCACTTGCCCATATTTTAGAAGGCCAGAAAGGGGGACCTCTTTCACCCTGAACTATGTCCTGCTTGTGGTACCCCAACTCCTGATTCCCAAATACTCTTTGATAAAGCCCTTTAATCACAACCATTTTGGGGACCCTCAATTTAATCATTTAATTCTCATTATGTTCAGTCTCTGGTGTAAAGAATAATCATTCTCATTCACGTGGGTTATTTATGTCTACATCTGACTAATGAGACTGATTTGAGATCATCAAGATCTCCTGAAGCTTGGAAAAAACTTCTACAGGGGAAGGACACTTCAGAGTTCTCAAATGGTTGCTTTTAATAATAATAATGATGGCATTTATTAAGCGCTTACTATGCGCAAAGCACTGTTCTAAGCGCTGGGACATTTACAAGGTGATCAGGTTGTCCCACATGGGGCTCACAGTCTTAATCCCCATTTTACAGATGAGGTAACTGAGGCACAGAGAAGTTAAGTGACTTGCCCAAAGTCACACAGCTGACAAGTGGCGGAGCCAGGATTTGAACCAATAACCAATGACCTCTGACTCCAAAGCCCGTGCTCTTTCCACTGAACCACACTGCTTTTGCCACTGGCTTGTTTCCATGTTACTGTAACAGATGGAAGCTTCAAACTGATGAACACCTTAATCAATCAATCGTACTTATTGAGTGCTTACTAAGTGCAGAGCACTGCATTAAGCACTTATATTTCATTATTCCTTCAAGTGGTGTGATCACTGCCTAAGGTACCCTAAAAATGTTTTATACTGCATTTTTTAAAAAGATCCGATGAGAAATACCTTTGCTTTTCCTTTTTTAATCCCCCTTCCTACTTGCCATCCCCTTGGTTCAAGTGGGAATAAAGCACTTCCTTGCTATGAGGATCTTGAATGGTACATTTTTAATCACATACTCGGAGTAATGAAGCTAATGGTTAACATTCATTTTCTCAATATTTGTAAAAATCTCTTGTGAGAGAATAATAGATACATTTGACTTGGAAGCTCTTTCAGAGACAGCAGTGTTTTTTCAGAACTGCAAAACGGCTTCCATTATTTGTTCAAATCTCAGTTCCATGTAGCAATGTAGTGGTTACAGCTGATGGATAAACTATAAATTTCATTTCATATTAAGTGTCACAGTCCTTAACTATACATTTATTCAAATATCTGAAGAAAACATTTACAGGTTAAAATTGGCTTTGAATATTTTCCTATGGGACTGGAGTCACCAATATTTTTCCTTCTATAGCCTCAGATCTCTTCCCCTTTAATAATTAAGGTATTTGTTATGTACTTAGTGAGTCAATCATGTTTATCAAGCATTTACTATATGCAGAGTACTGTACTAAGCACTTGGGAGAGTTTAATATAACAGACACATTCCCTGCCCACAGTGAGCTTAAAGTCTATGTGCCCAACACTGTTCTAAGCACAGGGGTATCTAACAAGGTTATCAGTTTGTACACAGTCCCTGTTCCACATGAGGCTTGCAATCTAGGTGGGGGGAAGTAAGATTTAATCTGCATTTTTACAGATGAGGAAGCTAAAGCACAGAGCCACATAGTCACTTGCCCAATACCACACAGCAGACAAGTGGTGGGGCCTGGATTAGAACCCAGTACCTTTGGATACCTCCCCACCACCACCAAGGCCCGGGGTCTTTCCACTGGGCCCCGCTGCTTCTCTCACTTTGAGTCTCACCTCACCCCCTTTACCTCCAAATGGTTTTCTAATTCACAAAATTTACATTCCCGAAACCATAAAAATATGGCATAACAATAGAGACATCAAGCCTAGTGAGCAAGTAGAATTTTTAATGTGGGCTTCTAAAGCTTCTACAACTGGTTCCTTCAACTGTTTGGCATTTGTGTGGTATTAAAAGGCTGGATGAATAGGCGCTGTTGACCTAATGACATTGTTAGCAATTCAAAATACATGTCCAAGCAGCTGAGTGGAAAATGCTATCAATTTTGTGAGATGTTTTCATCTAATCAATGCAAGAGAAAGGCCAGCAGCACTGCTTGTCAGAAACAAAAACATAATGAAATGCAATTGGATTTATATATAGTAATTCAAATCATTTTGGTGTTATGTTTTTGCAGGGTGCCATATAAAGAAGAGCAAAATCAATGAAGAGTTTTGGTCTGATATACAGTGATTTTCTGGCTAGCTATAAATGGGGATTTCATATGCAAAAATGTGAATTCTTCAAGCACTGACATGGGATTCAGCTGGTCGCAATTTTGGACATACTGTTACACAACTAGGAGGATGTGCCTAGCATTCAATGTTGTGGAAACTTACATGACAATTGAGTCCACAATCAGAAGTAACAGACAAGCCTTGGCCCAATCTTAAAGGCTGCTGGACTCGCTGGACTCAAAGGAATCTATTACAGACATAGGGGAACTTTTGTTCTGGGCAGGGAACATGTCTGCCAACTATGCTGTAGTATACTTTCCCAGAGGCTTAGTACAGTACTGTGCACATAGTAGGCACTCAATAAATACCACTGATTGATTGATAAGGCAAATCTGTTTGTAATCAGTCGGCAAAGACATTAAATGTGCAAGTACAACTGGTCAAGGTTTCCTCTAAAGTGACGTTTTGCGATAACATAATGTTCATGTAACAACAGAGAGCTTGGAGTGGGGAATGGTCAGGTCAAGAAAAGTGATTTTGGTCTCCAATTTTTAAAGAGAAACTGGAGAAAGTTCTTTAAAGTATGACAAAAACAATTAGGTCGTAGTAGAAAAAGTGGTATAACATTTCACATACTATCTTTACTTGAAGAGGTCACAAAAAACTGACACAATCTGGAGAAGAGACGATGGCGGGGGAAATTTAATAACTGGCTTTAAATATAATATGAAGGAGAATTCTTAGAGGCTGAACTCCAGATTTAGAGACAGAAGTTTAAGATAATTACATTATAGTAAGGAGAATGTGGCCTAGACTTTTTGATAGGGTAATAAGCACTGGAATCTGCTACACTTGAAATTCTGTCCCTGGAAATTTTTGAAAATAAGACTGAAGCCTGGGCTCATAGCCTTAATCCCCATTTTACAGATGAGGTAACTGAGGCACAGAAATAAAGTGACTTGTCTTGTTAGTATGTTTGGCTTTGCTCTCTGTCTCCCCCTTTTAGACTGTGAGCCCACTGTTGGGTAGGGACTGTCTCCATATTTTGCCAACTTGTACTTCCCAAGCGCTTATTACAGTGCTCTGCACACAGTAAGCGCTCAATAAATATGATTGATTGATTGATTGTGTAAGGTCACACAGCAGACAAATGGCAGCACCAAGATTAAAATGCAGGTGCTTCTGAATCCCAGGATCATGCTCTATTAGGCTATCTACTTCTTCTTGGGATTGAACTGATCTTTGGCTAAGGAGAAATTCCATCAAAACTTTGATCTTAATTTAAGGTTAAGAAAACACCACTTACATGCCACTCATTTTCAGACTAAATATTAGTGCCCTTTTCATTTCAATAAAGATATCTTGAGATAGATCTGTCTTTGAAAAAGTTTTGATTCTATTTTTTTTGACTCCTGAGAGGTTAACTTGGCTTTAAAAATAGAAACAAATTTATCGGGATCAATAGCATTTTCGTTATATCTTTCCTTCACTTATATTTTCATTTTACCACAGACTTGCATTGTACACTTTAAAAGCCTTGGTATAAGCACCAACTGAAGTCCATTTCACATTAATTTTTACACCTGCAGAGGCTGCCATATTGTAGATCACATTTTTCCCATCTTTCATTAGAAGAAAATATAGTTCTAAACAATATGATATACTTTATATAACCTTAGGGGGTAACTGCAGTAACTCTCTGGAATACAAATGCCCACTCAATTATTCCTTTGTACAAACACTATTTCAAATAGAAAACCTTCAGGAGCAAGAGTAATTCTTAGTTATAGGGGATCCATAAAACAATAAAAGCACCAATCAGCAAACTAGGCTTGCCTAAGGGCTACCAAGGTAGGAGAACAGTAATAGAAAACCACCTATTCCTTATCCTTAATCTCCTTGAAGCACTCTAAACTCACCTAGCTTCTCTCAAACCCCAAAACACATAGCAATCAAAATGTGGATGGGCTACGTTCAAGGAATTTTCTAAATTTTATCATTTGATGTTAAAAACTTAGCACTTAACTAATGCCTCCTCAACAAGGACTGCCTCATATTTTATCAGCATTAATTTTAATAATCATGAAAACAGCATTTAAGTGCTTAATGTGTGCTAAGCATTCTACTAAGCGCTGGTGTAGATACAAGATAATCAGGTCATACCTCTTCATTCTAGTCTCTAAGAACTCAATAATCACTACTGATGAAGGTGACTCTTTGCTTAATGAGTGGCAGTTTATAAACTGGCAATTTAAAAATGCTAATGAATGCCTATAAATAGAGGAGTGAAAAACACAAGCTGTCAAAAGTGCACAAATGTAAATGGAGTGTAAACAATATACAACTTCAAGTTAATACATAAATTTATTCTTACCATTATTTTAGCCAAAGTGCCATCTTCGCTTGAATCCAAGGTAACCACTGCTTTGTCAGTTTCAATTTCACATAATGCATCTCCAGAACTCACAGTTTCACCTAGAAAATACACATTGATGTTTAAAATGAGGCCCAACTGCCTTTCAGGAAGCACTGAAACATAGCACAGTTTCTACATATGTAGATCCTCAACGACAGTCACATTCTCACTTTCCTCCACAGGCTGTGGATCAGTGGCAAACCCTAGTCCAAAGACTTGGATAATGCAGTATCATCATCATCATCAATCGTATTTATTGAGCGCTTACTATGTGCAGAGCACTGTACTAAGCGCTTGGGAAGTACAAATTGGCAACATATAGAGACAGTCCCTACCCAACAGTGGGCTCATCTTTAAAAATACAAAAACTTAAAACATTAAAAATAATTTTCACAGAGAACACGCCAAAAATTCCAGGCAGGTCAGTCTGTCAGAAAGAATACATTTCAACTAGAATCAAATGTGGTAACTGTAAGTAAACCCTCTGACGGCAGGAAATGTGTCTACTGAATCTGTCTTCTTATACTTGCCCAAGCACTTAGTATAATGTTCTGCACACAGTAAGCGCTCAATAAATACCATATCTGAACACTTTAGAAATGTCTGTGCTATTTAAATTACTTGTATTTGTCACAGAAATGGAAGGTAGAAGTTAGAGAAATATTTTTGATTGGATGTCACTTTACCCCAGACTGAGCCCCCTTTTTCCTCCCCTCCTCCCCTCTCCACTGCCCCCCCACAGCACTTGTATATATTTATACACACTTCTTAACTCTATTTATTTTACTTGTACATATTTACTACTCTATTTTATTAATGATTTGCATATAGCTATAGTTGTATTTATTCTGCTGGTTTTGACACCTGTCTACATGTTTTGTTGTCTGTCTCCCCCTTCTAGACAGTGAGCCCATTGTTGGGTAGGGACCATCTCTATATGTTACCGACTTGTACTTCCCAAGCGCTTAGTTCAGCGCTCTTACTGCACACATTAAGTGCTCAGTAAATGCGATTAAATGAATGAATGAATTACCTAATACAGAGTTCTACCAACCTGACAAAATCTAGAGTAGGTAGGAGCCGAAGGAGGACCAACAGAGAGCTACTGGCTTTGTTGTTGCTTTATCGCTTTTGTTGTTTAAACCCCATTGTTTCTTTCAATGGGGCTTAGTTGTCAGTTCCAAGTTCCCCTCTTTGGACTGCAAACCCTCTGCAGATCAGGGGCCATGTCTAAATTCTAATCTTTGCACCTTTCCACTGCTCAAGCACATCGCAAGTGCTTACCAAAGGTTATAAATAATATTTAACTACGCATTTTACATTTTTAGATATTCCTCAGGTTTTTGCATTACTTCCCCTTGTTATACAGTTCATAAAAATAAGTGTTCCATCTTGTTTTTTGTACCAAGAAAATTCAATGACTTTCATCTTTCATAAAAGGTTAAAGAAGAAGCATTTTAGAGAGAAGAAATACATTGTTTTGGATTGTGCCACCTTATGGGAATAGCATGGTACAGTGGATAGAGCACAGGCCGGAGAGTCATGGTCATGGGTTCTAATCCCAACTCTGTCACTTGTCTGCTCTGTGACCTTGGGCAAGTCAGTTCATTTCTTTGTGCCTCAGTTACCTCATCTGTAAAATGGGGATTGAGACTTTGAGCCCGACATGGGTCAGGAACTATGTACAGAGACTATGTCCAACCCAATTTGCTTGTATCCACCCCAGCATTTAGTACAGTGCCTCGCACACAGTAAGCACTTAAGTACCAAATTATTATTATTATTGAAACATCTTGCAAAAAAATCTGTTTCACTAAAGGAAATCAAAAATTAGGATTTATTATCTCTCTCTCTATATATATATAGCCGTTACTGCACATGCCTTTATAAATATAATTCCTGTACATTTAGAACATGTTTTTCAAAAAGAAATGAAATTCATTTCAATTTCTTCACGGAAAAAGATAAAATGAAAAAAATTAAAAAACAAACAGTACTCCTAGTAAGCTATTAACCAAAACATTATCTTATTTTTTTTTGGTGTCTAACATTTGTTTTGTGAAGTACTTAAACACTGGAAAAATTATTTTGCTTTTTATTATCTGTCTTCTGTGCAAGTGGTACACACGTACCTTGGCTTAAAATATTAGAAGTGTAAAATAAAATAAATGAAAAGGAGAAAAATATTTATTATTGTTTCGGTGGCCTTTGCTTAGGAACTATAGCACTGTAGAAGCTCCTCAATTCGTTGGGCATGAATTCATCAAAAAGAGACATGATGCTGTGTTGACACTAATCACAATGCCAAACCTTTTTTATTATTTTAAAATAAGCAGATAAGCTAATGTAAAGAAAATTGTTGGTTTGGGGAATTAGCAACAGGATAGGACACTGCAATGATACCACCTTCAGAGAAGCACAAATTGCTTTTAAAGCAGGGGATTTAAGAGACTCGTAGGAGGTCATGTAGAATTGTCGATGGTGGTGAAGGAAAAAAACCCTCAATCTTGTGCTCTGACAATCCTGCTGCCTTGCTCTTTTAAAATGTCAATAGGAAGTTTAGCATGCAGTTTGTTGTGGGCAGGGAATGTGTCTATTAACTCTGTTATTCTGTATTCTCCCGAGCACTTAGTATAGCACACTGCACACAAGTGCTCAAAAAATACGATAGATTGATAGATATCTACTGTGCTGCTGAATGCTTTTTCATGACCTCTTTAAAACAATGTATCAAGGTACAATTTCTAGTTTTTTTTTAAACCTAGAATTTTTTTAAAAAAACAAAAAACAAAAACCAACTACCATTCTGGTTTGTTATCAGTTGTAGAGTCTGCTGAGAAACCCAGACAGGAATGTGTTAGAGGAACAAGATCCCTAAGATAGCATGTTAGGTAATCCTAAGAACAAACTTGCTCTACTACTACTAACTCCATTTTAAAAAAATACTCTATTCACAGGTCAAAAATCTTAAAGGAAGCATGACTATCAGAAACCACTTTCAAACAGCACTGATTTGCTGTGGAGCCTGGGGGGGAGAGGGAAGCTGTTAAATATATGATTCCATTTTAGTACAAGATATATATTTACTTAAATTTAGTTTCCAAATCTTCTAGACTGTAAACAGGGAACATGACTGCTAATTCTATTGTGTTGTACTCTCCCAAGCACTTAGTACAGTGCTCTGCGCATACTATGCATTCAATAAATACCACTGATCAATTGAGTGATTAAAGAATAAAAGAAAGTTAGGATTTTCAGAATAGAACAAAGGACAAACAGCAACTGGAACAACACTCTACCGACCCCTGCTGGTTTTGCCTTAAAAATAATGCAAAATCAATTTCATAAATCTTTTGTCTTCCGGAAAAATAGCTAAACTATGAAAGGACAGCTGCCACTCAAATCTCATGCTTCTCTTTATTCTTTTATAAAGCACTGAGAAGCATTGTGGTCTAGTGGATAGAGAACAGGCCTGGGAGTCAGAAGGGCCTGGGTTCTAATCCTGCCTCTGCCACTTGTCTGCTAGTGACCTTGGGCAAGTCACTTAACTTCTCTGTGCCTCAGTTCCCTCATCTTTAAAATGGGGATTAAGACTGGGAGCCTCACGTGGAACATAGACTGTGCCCAATATGATCATCTAGTCTCTACCTCAGCACTTAGAACAGTGCCTTGCACATATTAAGTGCTTACAAACACTATTTTTTAAAAAGGGCTTTATAGCATTAAGAAATTAGGTCAGTCAGGCTTCCCATATCAATGCTTCCCTTGTTGTGATTTGACTATTAGAAATTGGTTTGCTCCAAACCAACAGCTGAATGAATAACAAGAAGAAAGGAAGGAACCTTACTGACCTGAGGTTAACACAAATACTGAACATCTTTTACTCCACTGCTCCAGACTAAAATTGTACTAACTTCTCAAAGGCTTTCAGGGAAGTCGTCTTTGCAAGGTGACAGGTTGGGGCATTGAGGGAAAAATTAACCTAGTGCTGCACAGAACATATAACTGTTGTTTTACCAGGTAGCAAACCAGAGGGGCAGAATCTGTAGGAAAAGAGGGTGAAAATCTGAGTCACCTGCTGATGGCTGCTAGGCCTACAGAGAAGGTGAGAGGGAACAGGAATTTCTCATGGAAGAGTAATCCCCAAAGTGTTTCACAACACAGTGGCTGAACTGCAACACTTTAATTTCTTTCAGGTATATGAAGTCTTTCTTTGTAGCAACTCAAAGCACTTCACACACATTGGGGGTTAATAACATTCTTATAGCCTTGTAATTTAAGAGGGATTGTGGAAACATCTGATCTACTGTAAGGTCTACAGACCTAGCTAAAGGAGAAAGTCCTTAGCTTACTATTCAAAAAGGAAAGAAAATCCAGAAAGATAGAGTGTCAGGAGACTAATTTTAACACCTTAGTATTAGGTCTTAAAACAGTTAGTATCATCTAGCACCTTCCAAATGTTTTCATCACTACCTTCCTGGCTTACTAATTTTACAGAAAAGTCTCTAAAAGCTACTTGAGAACTTTTTTAAGCACTTATTAAGCAGCAGGAACCAAAATAATTTTCTGCAAAGCTTTATAGACTGCTAATCTGAAAAAAATAATCAAAGAGCTTTCATTGGAACCATTCCATTTAAGAGACCTTCATTTTTACAGTGAATTTTTCATACTTTGCAAAGAGTAAACCACACTTACTGAGAGTGGGTTGGCAAAGGAGTAGGAGTAGCACAGAAACAATAATTTAAATTTTGCCTTCTTGTGTCAGCCTTATTATCATTTTTAATCCTGGGTACTAAAATCACAATTCTACTAAAGTAATCTAAATTCCCCAGTCAAACAAAAGTAACACATCATATGGCCCCTGCTTTGGTTGTATTGACATCTTTGGTTTAGCTCTGCTTTACTTTGATATCTAATTTTTCACTCTCCTATCGCACGTATGTGAATTAAATATGGGACTTCACACTTGTGAGTCTTAACTTTAACATAATAAAGTTCTCAGAGTGGTAATTATTGGAAATCTGCACTCCTCATGTTCCCTCACATTTCTTCCTTTCTACCTAACTTTCCCAACAGTCTGGAAAACACTACCACCCTGTCAGTTTCAAGACTGAAACCTTGACATTAACCTCAAATCCTGTTGGTTCTTTCTCCACAATATTTCCAGATTCCACCATTTTCTCCATTCAATCAGCCTCATTTTCAATTAAAAAAAAAGAGGGCTGGCAATCAATTCCTTTTGTTGAATAATTTCCCAAATCATGATTACTGTACTCTCCCAGCTGCTTAGTACAGTGCTGGCCACACTCTAGCACTCAATAAATGGTATTGATAGGTGCAGCCTAATTGAAGGGTGTCTGGGGGCTCTACATTTGTTTCATTACCCTTCTGCTAGCACTGCTGACTTTGGGGTCATCAGTGAAGCACTCTAGGAAACAGTGAGATCTGAAAACAGGGAAGAGAACCTCAAAAAATCCCCAAATACCATGTGTTGATAGGGTGAATGTATTAATGGTACAATTCCTTGGAGTGAGCCTCATGCAGGTTTAATAATAGTTCACTGTTCCACAAACATTCCTCCTGTCTGCATGGACGTCATTCCACAAAACATCTTTTAGGAGCCGAGGGTTAGATTTGTCTCACATAGATTTGGGTCAGAAATGGATATTTCAAGCAAAAAACTCTCAAAAAATTACCCATGCTCTGTGATGTCTTAGCCACTGAATAGTAGTAAGTGTTTAGTAAGATACCAGACCAGAATGTGAGGAGGCCAAAAGTGGAACCAGAAACAACTGGTGAGCCAGAGTTGTACTTATCAGTATGTAAACTATTTTTACAATGGGATTTCCTTGTAGGAGGCAAAGCAAGGTCCACCAATCTTGAAAAAGAAGTTTCAGGAGGGTGTTATGCTATCTGACATATCTGGAAAATTCTCCTTAAAAAGCAATGTGCTCTATTTTATACATGAAAATGGAACAAGTTAAAAGGCCATAAATCTTGCCGGTCCCTAAAATGCTTTTCCCATATTCCAGTAATCATGAATTAATTATCAGAGGACAGCAAGCAGGGGGTACAAAAAATGAGTTAAATGTAGGCCCACAGTGACTTCTTGTGTGATATTTAATTAACTCTTGGAGTTTTGGGAAATGAATCATTCTATAATCATTCCCTAAAGAGTTGTTCCATGTCTGAACTGTCATTTCAGAACAGTGGATACCATTAGTCTTGCATACTTTAGGTAGAAATAGCCCATGTTCGGTAATGTACCAGGAAGAAACTTAAAAAAAGGTCAATGAACTCAGTTATTTATAACAGAGAAACCTTCTTCACAACATTACCAAAGTCTGTACCAACCCCAGAGTTGCCTGCTCTCTTTGGGCTCTTGCCCCCTGGCTACTGCTGAGAAGCAGTGTGGCTCAGTGGAAAAAGCACAGGTTTTGGAGTCCGAGGTCACGGGTTCATATCCCGGCTCCGCCAACTGTCAGCTGTGTGACTTTGGGCAAGTCACTTAACTTCTCTGTGCCTCAGTTACCTCATCTGTAAAATGGGGATGAAGACTGTGAGCCCCCGTGGGACAACCTGATCACCTTGTATCCCCCCCAGCGCTTAGAACAGTGCTTTGCACATAGTAAGCGCTTAATAAATGCCATTATTATTATTATTATTATTATTATTACTAGGACTGGCTAAACTACCCTCCTGAAACCCCTTCACCTTCTCTCCCCCAGCCCCAAACCAGTAGTGCTTTGGGGATTGAGTGGTGTCTTTTTCCCCAGTGACATGCTCCACCTGCTCTGGGCATGTCACTCCCCTCCTCAAAAATCTCCAGTGGTTGCCTAACAACCTTCAAATCAAGCAAAAACTCCTCTCAGCTTCAAGGCTGTCCATCACCTCTCCCCCTCCTAACTCACCTCCCTTCTCTCCTTCTACAGCCCAGCCTGCGCCCTCTGCTTCTGGGCCACTAACCTCCTCACTGTGCCACGTTCTCACCTGTTCTGCCATCGACCCCTGACCCACGTCCTACTTGTGGCCTGGAATGCCCTCCCTCCACACATCCACCAAACTAGCTCTCTTCCTCCCTTCAAAGCCCTACTGAGAACTCACCTCCTCCAGGAGGCCTTCCCAGACTGAGCCCACTCTTTCCTCCCATCTTCCCCATCTCCCCAGTCCTACCCCCTTCCCCTCCCCACAGCCCTTGCATATATTTGTACATATTACTCTATTTTATTTGTATATATTTATTACTCTACTTGTTTCATTAATGATGTGCATGTAGCTATAATTCTATTTATTCTGATGGTATTGACGCCTAATTGTTTGGTTTTGTTGTCTGTCTTCCCCTTCTAGACTGTGAGCCCGTTGTTGGGTAGGGACCGCCTCTATATGTTGCCGATTTGTACTTCCCAAGCGCTTAGTACAGTGTTCTACACACAGTAAGCACTCAATAAATACGACTGAATGGATGAATGATGAATAAATAAATCTTAAGTCGCTCCCCAGGCCAACAGGCTGGAGAGTCAGGAAAATAAGTCATGAACACGGGACAGTGCATCTATTACAAAACGTTGAAATTTATAAATAGGATTGTAGACTGTCTGTATTTCTCATCCACATATTCCTTCCCAGCGTTTAGCAGAATGATTTGCATGCCGTAATACTTGATATGTCCCTCCACATGTGAACCTCATGTGGAACTGGGACTGTTTGTGACCTGATGATCTTGTATCTGCCCAGTGCTCAGTACAGCGAGTGCTACATAGTGCTCAACAAACGGTTAGAACAGTGCTTCTGGAGGCCTTCCCAGACTGAGCCCCCTCCTTTTGCTCCCCCTCCTCCCCCTCCCCATCCCCCCACCTTACCTCCTTCCCCTCCCCACAGCACCTGTATATATGTTTGTATGTATTCATTACTCTATTTATTTATTTTATTTGTACATGTTTATTCTATTTATTTTATTTTGTTAATATGTTTGGTTTTGTTCTCTGTCTCCCCCTTCTAGACTGTGAGCCTACTGTTGGGTAGGGACTGTCTCTATATGTTGCCAACTTGTACTTCCCAAGAGCTTAGTACAGTGCTCTGCACACAGTAAGCGCTCAATAAATATGATTGATTGATTGACTGATGAATATTACTACAAATTACTACAACTACTCTAGATACCGTTTGAATGACTCAACTGCACCCTCTAGTGCCCCACACAATTCCAATTCCCGTTAAGTGTCTCAAACACAACGAGAAGATAGACTCTTCCCCTGAAATAACATTCCTCGAGTCTTTTATTCTAGAAAAAATCTGAAATCATGTTCTCCCCAGCTGGGGATACATTACTAATTTTCTCCAAACGAGACACTGGAGAAACACAAAATAAGTATTTTTGGCAGCATACCACTGAAAATACAGCTCTGCACACAGTAAGTGCTCAATAAATACAACTGAATGGAAGTCTTACTTGTAGGACCTTTCATGAGGGTCAGGCATCCAATTCAGTTCATTATCCAAAACAGACTTTATTACAATTATCTGTTTCATCTTTTTCTCTAATTAAATAACAAGGACACAAAAGAACTTAAGGATATGCTTACCTTCCTTTTTTAGCCACTTCACAACATTCCCTTCTTCCATTGTAGGAGACAGTGAAGGCATTAATATTTTGATAGTAGCTGTAAAACAAAATATGAAAATTACCCATTAAATATTTTCATTCATTCAATCGTATTTATTGAGGACTTACTGTGAGCAGAGCACTATACTAAGCACTTGGGAAGTACAAGTCGGCAACATACAGAGACAATCCCTACCCAACAATGGGCTCACAGTCTAGAAGGGGAAGACAGACAACAAAACCAAACATGTAGACAGGTGTTAAAACTGTCAGAATAAACAGAATTACAGCTAATGCACATCATTAACAAAATAAAGTAGTAAATATGTACAAGTAAAATAAACAGAGTAATAAATCTGTACAAATACATAAAAGTGCTGTGGGGAGGGGAAGGGGGTAGAGCGGGTGGGGATAGGGAGAAGGAGAGGAAAAAGGGGGCTCAGTCTGGGAAGGCCTCCTGGAGGTGAGCTCTCAGTAGGGCTTTGAAGGGAGGAAGAGAGCTAGTTTGGCGGATGTTTGGAGGGAGGGAATTCCAGGCCAGGGCAAGGACATGGGCCAGGGGTCGACGGCGAGACAGGTGAGAACGAGGCACAGTGAGGTTAGCGGCAGAGGAGCAGAGGGTGCGGGCTGGGCTGTAGAGGGAGAGAAGGGAGGTGAGGTAGGAGGGGGCAAGATGATGGAGAGCCTTGAAGCTGAGGGTGAGGAGTTTTTGCTTAATTCATAGGTTGACAGGCAACCATTGGAGATTTTTGAGGAGGGGAGTGACATGCCCAGAGCGTTTCTGTATTTCTGTACAAAGATAATCTGGGCAGCAGAGTGAAGTATGGAATGAAGCGGAGGTTTATCTAAATTTGTTCAATCAAACTGACTTTAAGGTTCCTGTAACTTAAAGGAGTTTAATCTGGGATTAAGAGAGAGAATCTACAAATTTTAAAAGAAAGGAACTAAATCAATCAATCAATCATATTTATTGAGCGCTTACTGTGTGCAGAGCACTGTACTAAGCACTTGGGAAGTACAAGTTGGCAACATATAGAGACAGTCCCTACCCAACAGTGGGCTCACAGTCTAGAAGGGGGAGACAGAGAACAAAACCAAACATATTAACAAAATAAAATAAATAGAATAAACATGTACAAATAAAATAGAGTAATAAATACGTACAAACATATATACAGGTGCTGTGGGGAGGGGAAGGAGGTAAGGTGGGGGGAGGGGGAGGAGGGGGAGAGAAAGGAGGGGGCTCAGTCTGGGAAGGCCTCCAGAAGCACTGTTCTAACCGTTTGTTGAGCACTATGTAGCCCTCGTTGTACTGAGTACTGGGCAGATACAAGATCATCAGGTCACAAACAGTCCCAGTTCCACATGAGGTTCACATGTGGAGGGACAGGGAGAACAGTCATTTCATCCCCATTTTGCAGGTGAGGAAACTGAGGCCCAAAGAAATTCAAGGACTTGCCCAAATGTCACCAGGCACATGAGGGGCAGACCTGGGCTCTTTCCACTGCGCCATGCCTGCTCTGACCCCACCAGGGGTGGACCCGAGCCAACATAAGGGTCTAGGAAATGCTACGGGAGGGGTCCCTGGAAGTCCAGGGGGACAGAGGCACCCCAAACCCACCTCCCTCCCTTCCCCCAGTGGCTCACCAAAAAGCTTTCATGGTTAACCACTCCCCTCCAGAATTAAGTGCATTAGCTTCAAGACAATCCATCAGTTCTCTCCCTTACTTTATTCATTCATTCAATTGTATTTATTGAGTGCTTACTGTGTGCAGAGCACTGTACTAAGTGCTTGGGAAGTACAAGTTGGTAACATGTAGAGATGGTCCCTACCCAGCAGTGGGCTCACAGTCTAGAAGGGGGAAGACTTTATCCACTCTCTTCTCTCCCTATACCTAATCAGTGGTATTTATTGAGCACTTACTGTGGGCAAAGCACTGTACGAAGCACTTGAGAGAGTACAAAGCTCCAAAAGGAGCTTACATAATCTACAGTCCATACCAATCGAGAGTAAGAGTATATTGAGTACCTACTGTGTAGAGGGCACTGTATTAAGCAATCAGAAAAGTAGAATTAATAAAACAATAACCCTGCACACAATTTTACAATCATATTTATTGAGCACTTACTGGTGCAGTGCACCAAACTAAACGCTTGGGAAAGCACAATATAACAGAGCTGGTAGACACAATTCGGCAAGGACACTAAAATAATTTACAGGTAAGAGACAGAAGGGAAATGAGTACTTGAACAATAGAATTGTCCAAAAAGGCTGAAGGTGGGTGTGAATATATTAGTGAATGGCTGGTGCAAAATGCTAGGGTTGCAGTTGGGGGAATAAAACAAACCGAGGAGGAATTAATCAAGGAAGGCCTCTGGGAGGAGATTACATTTCAGAAGGGCTTTAAAAATGAGTAGGGAAAGGTGTAGTCTGACAGACACAAAGAGGAAGGAAGGTTCAGAAATGAAGAAGGAAAGGTATGAGCAAGAGATCAGAGGCAGGAGGGATGACAGTGAGCCTAGTGAATCTGCGCTGAGGTATTGTGGGAAAAGAAAAAGATAAATTACTGGGGAAACAAGTTTATTGAGTGCCTTAAAACTGCCTGTCAGGAGTTTCTACTTGATGCAGAGAGAAATGGGTAACCGCCTGAGGTTCATGAGAAATTGGGAGATGTATGAACAGCAGCATTTGAAGTATGGACTGGAGAAGAAACAGGCTGGAGGCAGAGAGATCAATAATGATGCTGATGCAGTAGTCAAGCCAGAATATGACAAGTTCCTGATCCAGCATGGTGGCTGCATTGATAGAGAGGAAGGGGTGAATTATGGAAGTGTGATGGAGGAGAAACCAACTGGCTTTAATGATTTGTCGAATATGGGAATTGAAAGAGAGAAGAGAGCCACGTATATTATGAAGGCTGCAGGTTTCAGAGACAAAAAGGAGAGTGTGACTATGACACAAAAGCTTGGTAGAGATGTTAGCGGTGAAGATGAGGAATTCAGATTCATACATATTGAACTTGAGGTGTCAGTAGGCATCCAGATAGACACATCCTGGAAGCAAGAGAAAACATGACATGGTAGTGGCAGTAAGAGGTTAGGACTAGCAAAGTAGATCTGGGAATCAACCACATATATGGAGGTTGAAGTTAAAAGCAGTGGGTATGGATGAGCCCTCTGAGGGAGCAAATGTATAAGAAGCAGGGAAGAGGACTGAGGGCAGAGTTCTGAGGGAAACCCACACTTGGCATATCAGAGGCCACGGAAGGTCTGGTGAGACAGACTGATAAGCAGCTAGAGAGGTTGGAGAACCAGGACTGAGGAAGCAGCATGGCCTAGTGGATAGAGTAGGGGCTTGGGAGTCAAAAGAACCTGGGTTCTAATCCCAGCTCCACTACTTGTCTGCTGTGTGATCTTGGGCAAATCACAACTTCTCTGAGGCTCAGTTATCTCATCTGAAAAATGGGGATTAAGACTATGAGCCCCATGTGGGACAGGGATTGTGTTCAATCTGACTAGCATACAACAGTGCCTGACACACAGTAAGGGATTAACAAATACCATCATTCATTCATCTTGTTTACCAACTCTACTGTGATCTCTAAAGCACTTAGTGCACACAGTAAGAGCTCAATAAAATACCTCTGATTTTCTGAATGCCCCATTGTTCTGTAAGCTTGTTAAGGGCAGAGATCCCACTTCTACCTTTAGTGCTCTCTTCCAGGTGCTTAGTATGCTATTCTGCATACAGTAGGGGCACAATAAATGCTATTAAAAGACAACAGTATCTATCCTCGGCACTTATAGCATTGGCACTAGTAAGCATTTAATACCATAATTAAGTGATCCTCAAGAGAGATGGGAATTGCATACATATACAAAACCTCTTCCTAAGGGAGCAATTTTAATCTACTCCCCTACTAAACCTTTAATAAGAAAGGCTAACAAGAAACAAAAGAGATTTCACTTTCCTCTCCTCTCCCTTGACCCTGTTCACCATTCACTGAAACTAATAATATGCAGTGAAATGGCCACAGGGAGAAAGCGTGATTCATAAGCTGAATAACTGAGGAGAGAAGGTAATGGGAGAAATATAGATCTCATAAACTAAGAAAGGCTTCAAGTTAACCCTGAAGGAAATGCAATGACTTGATCAACTTAAATCAGTTCTTTGCAATCTCGCATTTCCTCCTGCCTCCAGGACATGATTACATGGATGTTCCCCACCAGCCCTAAATCAAACTCCTCATCTTCCTTCCCAAATCCTCTCCTCCTCCTAAGATTCCCATCACTGTTCATTCATTTATTCATTCATTCAATCGTATTTATTGAGCACTTACTGTGTGCAGAGCACTGTACTAAGTGCTTGGGAAGTACAAGTTGGCAACATTCTCCTTCCTGTATTTTATTTTAGTGTATCTTCCCAACTACACTATAAACTCCTTTAAGCAGGAATTGTGTCTATCAGTGCCTCTATTGTACTTTCCCAAGCACTTAGTAAAGTGCACTACCCAGAGTGCTCAATAAACAATAATAATAATCGTAATAATGATGATGGTTATTTGTTAAACACTATGTGCCAAACACTGTTCAACTACTGGGTAATTATACCCTGGGTGAAGTCTAAATCTGTACATTGGACACCTTACTGAGCTGACAAAATTGAGTAAAATGAGCTTTGCCCAAATGTCTGGAAAACTGGAAATGTATATACACCTTTACTTCCAGAGTTCTATTTGACTATCTTTAACTGGGTTATGACAGAAGCAATGGAAAAAGAAGAGGCATAAGCAAAGACAGAGGTAAGGCAGAGGTGAAGGCAGGAAAGGCAAAGACTAGTGGAGACAGACCTTCAGATTAATAGAAATCCAGACAAGAACAGTGAAATGAAGTCAACCAATGCAGAAATAAATTATCTTCTGCATTGGTTGACTTAAGAGCAGCATGGTTCAGTGGAAAGAGCACGGGCTTTGGAGTCAGAGGTCATGGGTTCAAATCCTGGCTCTGCCAATTGTCAGGTATGTGACTTTGGGCAAGTCACTTAACTTCTCTGGGCCTCAGTTCCCTCATCTGTAAAATGGGGATTAAGACTGTGAGCCCCACGTGGGACAACCTGATAAACTTGTAACCTCCCCAGTGCTTAGAACAGTGCTCTGCACATAGTAAGCGCTTAATAAATGCCATCATCATTATTATTATTATCGGGGGGGGGGGGTTGTTTTATTTTTTTTCAGGCAGGCTCCCTGTAGTTGCCCTTAATGTGTTTTCCAGGATCCCTAAGGGGTGGACTTGGCTCATTTAATCACCTACCTTTAATATAGCTCATTAAATACAATCAAACTGTTAAAACCACCTTAAAGATAAAACAGTTCAGCCATCTGCAGGTTAGATAAAATAGAGCAAAGGAAACAAGGGAAATTTTTAAGCAATACTAGAGATACACAGACAGAGCTTTCAAAGGGAAGTGCTGCTAATTCATTGAGGAGAGTACTCTACAGAAGCAGTACACTGAACGTTCAAAGGGAAAATGTTCCTTAATTCACTGAGGATAGTAGCCCCTAGAAAAAACTAAATTTTACTGTCATAAGCCTTCTTTTTTCAAGAGAAGTAGTGAGGCCTAGTGGAAGGAGTACACACCTGGGAGTCAGATGACCTGAGTTCTAATCCCAGTCTATGTGACTATGACCTTTTTTTCTTCAATTTTTGTGGTATTTCTTAAGTACTTACTATGTGTCCAACACTTTTCTAAGTGCTAGGGTAGGTGCAAGTGAAATAGGTCGGCCACAGTCCCTGTCCCACATGAATCTCACAGTTTAAGTAAGAGGGAACACAGGTATTTAATCCCTATTTTACAGTTGAGGGAACTGAGGCACAGAGAAGCTGAGTGACTTGCCCAAGGCCATTCAGCTCCATGCTCTTTCCACTAGGCCATGCTGTTCGTCTTGAAGAAAGAAGACTTGTAACAGTAAAATTGAGTTTTCTCTTGGTGATTAAATATAGTACTTTCTTCAGTGAATTAAGGGGCATTTTCCCATTTGAAAGTACTTAACCTCTATGTGCCTCAGTATCCTCACCTGCAAAAACGGGAATTAAATCCTATTCCCTCCTACCTAGACTGTGAGCCCAATGTGGAACAGGCACTGTGCCCAAACTGATAACCTTGTATCGACCCCACAGCTTCGACCAATGCTTGACATACATTTAGGACTTAACAAATGCAATCACTTATCCTATCCCGCCTTGATTATTATATCAGCCTCCTGTTTCTCCCCACTCCAGTCCATACTCCATTCTGCTGCCCAAATTATTTTCCTTCAAAAACGTTTAGACCATGTTTCCCCACTCAAGAAACTCCAGTGGTTGCCCATCCGACTCTGCATCAGACATAAACGCCTCACCATTGGTTTTAAAGCACTTTAAAGCACTTAAGCACCATGCCCCTCCTTCCAGAGCTTAGAACAGTGCTTGGCATATAGTAGGCACTTAACAAATACCATAATTATTACCTCACCTCGCCACTCTTCTACTACAGCACAGCCCACACCCTTGGTTCCTCTAACGCAAACCTTCTCGCTATACCTCGATCTCATCTATCTCACCACCGACCTCTTGCCCACATCCTACCTCTGGCTTGGGACACCCTCCCTCCTCATAAAATTGCTCTCCCCCACTTCAAAGCTTTATTGAAGGCACATCTCCTTCAAGAAGCCTTCCCTAAGCCCTCCTCTCCTCTTCTCTCACTCCCTTCTATGCTGCTCTTACTTGCTCCTTCATTCATCCTCCCTCCCATCCCCACAGCACATATGCATATATCTGTAATTTATTTAATCTATCCATTCATTTATATTGATGTCTGTCCCCCTTTAGAGTGTGGGCTTGTTGTGGGCAGGAATGTTTCTGTTCTAATACTGTACTCTCCCAAGCACTTAGTACAGTGCTTTGCACCCAGAAAGCACTCAATAAATACAACTGAATTAAATGAACAAATACCACTATTATTATTTATAAATTACCTTAAAGAATCCTTGGGAATACCCAGGTACTAAGGAGAAACTAGCTAAATGCATTATCAAAATCCTTATTTTGAATGCAAAGGGCACTGGATTGTCATTATGAAATCTTAAGAACAACAGGATCTATCATCTAGACTTTCGAATAGGGGAGGATATTGTTAACAGGATGCTAACTAAATCAATGACTATTACAATACATAATGTTCAAAATGATTTATAAATAAGTTATGCATTGGGGGATTTAAACAAATCATAAAAGATTGGGTTAATTTGGCAAGTGTAAGGGCTGGGAGGAAATTAATTTTCCAGCAGTGACTCGATGTGACACTGGGCTACACTGCCAATTGCTGCATGGTGACATAACTGGATTGTTATGTACTGAGGTTGTTTGGAACAGGGGGTATGTCTGTGCTTCTCTGTTGCCATATCTATTAATAATAATGGCATTTAGTAAGCTCTTACTGTGTGCAGTGCACTGTAGTAAGCGCTGCAAGAGCAAGGTGGGAATTAGACATGGCCCCTTGTCCTTTAGGAGGCTTCTGATATGTGTGTATGCAGACTTGAGCTTCAAGTTTCCTCATGATTTGATTTGTATCCTTGTTTGGTGGGGGGAGGGGGGTGCTTTCCTGTTAAGGTCTGTTTCTTCAATCTTTGGTAAATCAATTCAAAGTTTAGAAGATAAGCAAGAGCTGTTGGACATGAGTAGACAATGGCGTTATTTTGTCATGATTGCTGATGACTACTGTGGGGGAGCCCCATCCTTCATGTGGAAATATTTATATCCATCTCAAGGACACCGTGAGCATTAAGGTGTTTGGCATACAGGGATTCTTCAATATGATTATTACAAGGAAAAGTCCTTGATGATTAACTATGAACCTCCCTTAAAAAAAAAAAAATCACCCTATTCATCATCAATACATACCTTTGGACCTTTCCTTCAAAAACTCTCCTGGAGAGTTATGCCAAGAAAGCCTTCAAGATCTCTTTTCACCCATTCCCCAAAACTGACACAATTAACTTGGAGGAAACTAATAGTAATAGTGGCATTTATTAAGCACTTATGTGCCAGGCACTGGGATGTATACAAGCAAATTGAATTGGAGGGAATTCCTCTCCCAGATGGGGCTCACAGTCTTAATCCCCACTTTCCAGATGAAATAATTGTGGTATAGATAAGTCAGGTGACTTCCCCAGGGTCACAAAGCAGATAGGGGGGTGGGGGGTGGGGAGTGGTGTCACAATTGGAACTCAGGTCCTTCTGAATCCCAAGCTTGTGCTCTACCAGACCACGATGCCATTTAAGGAATCGTCCTTCCAACCACAAACATCCACTTATTTTTCCCCTAGGAGACGTGGACAGGGCGACCTCAACCTAACCAGGTGGTTTTAGTAAGAACCACTAGGAAGATTTGCTTTCCCTTCTTCAAGACCTTAAAGAGTTTGATGATCCTTAACCTTGCTTCTGCTCATGCCATTCATTCATTCACTCAATCTTATTTATTGAGCGCTTACTGGGTGCAGAGCACTGTTACTAAGCCGGGTGGTTTTAGTAAGAGCCACTATAAAGATCTGCTTTCCTTTCCTTTCTTCAAGGACTTTAAAGAGTTGGATGACTGTTAATCTTACTTACACTTATGCCATTCATTCATACATTCATTCACTCACATTTATTGAGCGCTCACTGTGTGCAGCACACTGAACTAAGCGCTTGGAAAGTACAATTTGGCAACAAATAGAGATAGTCCCTACCCAGCAAAGGGCTCACAGTCTAGAAGGGGGGAGACAACAAAACAGGACCAATCAAGTGGACAGGCATCCATAGCAACAATATAAATTGTCTAATGCATGACCCTGGGCAAGTCACTACTCTGTGCCTCACATCCCACATCTGTTAAAAAAAAAAAAAAATGGGGATTAAGACTGGGAGCCCAATGCGGGACGGACTGTGTCCAACCAGATTAAGTTGCATCCACCCAAGCGCATGAAACAGGGCTTGGCACACAGTTAGCACTTAAAGAGTACCCCAATTATTACTAATTGAGAAGCAGCGCGGCTCAGTGGAAAGAGCCCGGGATTTAGAGTCAGAGGTCATGGGTTCAAATCCCAGCTCCGCCAATTGTCAGCTGTGCGATTTTGGGCAAGTCACTTAACTTCTCTGTGCCTCAGTGCCCTCATTTGTAAAATGGGGATTAAGACTGTGAGCCCCCCGTGGGACTACCTGATCGATTACCTTGTAACCTCCCCAGCACTTAGAACAGTGCTTTGCACATAGTAAGCGCTTAATAAATGCCATCATTATTATTATTAATAAAGAGACCCATTCCCGGCCCACGGCGAGCCATCCCTAGGAGGCTTTGGGAAATGAAGGGGCGGGCGGGGGGGGGGGGGGGTGTCCAAGGTCACCCACCAGTCTCATTCATTCAATCGTATTTATTGCCCGCTTAGAGCACTGTACTAAGCGCTTAGGAAGTACATGTCAATCAATCAATCAATCGTATTTATTGAGCGCTTACTGTGTGCAGAGCACTGTACTAAGCGCTTGGGAAGTACAAGTTGGCAACATATAGAGACGGTCCCTACCCAACAGTGGGCTCACAGTCTAGAACGGGGAGACAGAGAACAAAACCAAACATACTAACAAAGTAAAATAAATAGAATAGATATGCACAAGTAAAATAATGAGTAATGTCGGCAATAGTAATAATAATAATGACGATGGCATTTATCATCATCATCAATCGTATTTATTGAGCGCTTACTATGCGCAAAGCACTGTACTAAGCGCTTGGGAAGTACAAATTGGCAACATATAGAGACAGTCCCTACCCAACAGTGGGCTCACAGTCTAAAAGTGCTTACTATGTGCCAAGCACTGTTCTAAGCGCTGGGGTAGATACAAGGCAATCAGATTGTCCCTCGTGGGGCTCACGGACTTAATCCCCATCTTCCAGGCGAGGCCCAGGGAAGTTAAGTGACTTGCCCAAGGTCACACAGCTAAGTGGCGGGGTCGGGATTTGTACCCGGGCCCTTTCCACTGAGCCACGCTGTAGAGACAGAGACGGTAGGTACCAAGCAACGGGTTCACAGTCTAGAAGGGGGAGCGCAGTCCGGGGAGGGGTTGGGGCCGGCCCGGTCTCCGCGGCCGGGCACTCACCCTGCAGCCAGCCGGCGCTGTGGACGCATCGCCCAGCCCCGCCGCCCAGGACGACGACGGCGGCGGCAGCGGGCGCCGGCACGCCGCGGGCTCCTCCCGGTCGGCTCCCCGGGCCCAGGACGAAGCGGAGCAGCGCCCGGCCGCGGCCTAACTGCAAAGACGCCGCCATCTTCCCACCAGCGGGCCTCCGCCGCGCTGCCGCATTGACCGCCTCACGCCCCGCCTCCCTCCTCATTGCATTCATTCATTCAATCGTATTTACTGTGTGCAGGGCACTGTATTAAGCGCTTGGAAAGTACAATTCTCCACCAAGCAATCATCAATCGTATTTATTCATTCATTCAATCGTATTTATTGAGCAGTTACTGTGTGCAGAGCACTGGACTAAGCGCTTGGGAAGTACAAGTTGGCGACATATAGAGACAGTCCCTACCCAACAGCGGGCTCACAGTCTAGAAGGGGGAGACAGACAACAAAACAAAACATATTAACAAGATAAAATAGAACAGCAAATTCATTCATTCAATCGTATTTATTGAGCGCTTACTGTGTGCAGAGCACTGGACTAAGCGCTTGGGAAGTACAAGTTGGTGACATATAGAGGCGGTCCCTACCCAACAGCGGGCTCACAGTCTAGAAGCGGGAGACAGAGAACAGAACAAAACATATTAACACGATAAAATAAACAGAATAGTAAATATGTACAAGTAAAATAGTTATAAATATGTACAAACATGTATATGCTTAGAACAGTGAGCCCTTAGAGCGCTTAGAACAGTAAGCCCGTTGTTGGGTAGGGCCCGTCTCCATATGCTGCCAACTTGCCCTCTGTGTGCAAAGCACTGTACTAAACGCTTGGGAAGTACAAGTCGGCAACACATAGAGACAGTCCCTACCCAACAGCGGGCTCACAGTCTAGAAGAATAATAATGATGGCATTTGTTAAGTGCTTACTACATGCAAAGCACTGTTCTAAGCGCTGGGGAGGATGCAGGGTGATCAGGTTGTCCCAGGTGGGGCTCACAGTCTTAATCCCCATTTTACAGATTTTAACTGAGGCACAGAGAAGTGAAGTGACTTGCCCAAAGTCACAAAACTGAGAAGTGGCAAAATCGGGATTTGAACACATGACCTCTCCCTTCAAAGCCTGGGCTCTTTCCACCGAGCCATGCTGCACCAGAGACCATCCCTACCCAACAATGGGCTCATGGTCTAGAAGGGGGGGGAGACAGACGTCAAAACAAGTAAATGGGCAACAGTAGTATCAATATAAATAGAATTCTAGATATGCACATCATTAATAAAACAATATAATAATAAAATCAATATAATAACAAGAATAAATATATACACAATTGCTGTGGGGGGGGTGAGGGGGGTAGAGCAGAGGGAGGGAGGGGGCGATGGGAGAGGAGGAAGAGGAGCAGAGGAAAGGGGGGCTTAGTCTGGGAAGGCCTCCTGGAGGAGGTGAGTTTTCAGAATGGCTTTTTTTTTAATGGCATTTATTAAGCACTTACTATGTGCAAAGCACTGTTCTAAGCGCTGGGGGGATACAAGGTGATCAGGTTGTCCCACGGTGGGCTCACAGTCAATCCCCATTTTACAGATGAGGTAACTGAGGCACAGAGAAGTTAAGTGACTTGCCCAAGGTCACACAGCTGGCAATTGGCGGAGCCAGGATTTGAACCCATGACCACTGACTCCAAAGCCCGTGCTCTTTCCATTGAGTCACGCTGCTTCTCTCTCCTTTGAAGGAGGGGGAGAGTGATTGTCTGGCAGATTTGAGGAGGGAGGGCGTTCCAGGCCATAGGAAGAACGTGGGCCTGGGTTCGGTGGCGAAACAGGCCCAGTGAGAAGGTTAGCCCCAGAGGAGCGGAGTGTGCAGGCTGGTCTGGAGAAGGGGAGAAGGGAGTTGAGATGGGAGAGGTCAAGGGGATGGAGAGCTTTGAAGCCTCCCTCCTGCACACAGTCTTTAATTTGTGAATACTATTGCTTGAAGTAGTTTGAGTGAATTTGACCTATATCCAAAGCTGGTACATCTTGAACAGAGAGAGATCATTCAGAGGAGAAACTATATTATAAATTCCTTGAGAGCAGGGATCATATTATTATTATTATTAAGTGCCGTTTCCAATTCATAGCGACTCCACGGATATACTGTCTCCAGAACGTCCTCTCCTCTGTCATAACCTTTTCTATTGGGTCTTCCGTTATCGTTATTATGGTGTCTATCCATCTAGCTTCGGCCTGCCTCTTCCACTTTTTCCCTGGACTTTTCCTAGCATCAGTGTCTTCTCCAGAGAATCAGTCCTCCTGACTATACGTCCAAAATACTCATAATCTAAGTCGAGTGGTTTGGCCTTCCAAAGACCACTTTGGTTTAATTTGCTCTAAAATCCATTTGTTTGTCTTTCGGGCACGGTGCTCGCAAAAGGCTTCTCAGACACCACATTTCAAAAGAGTCAATGTTCTTTCTATCCTGTCTTTTCACCGTCCAGCTTTCGGCTCCCATGTCATGGGAAACAGCATAGGGTTGACAATTTAATAACGAGAAGCAGCGTGGCTTAGTGGAGAGAGCCCGGGCTTGGGAGTCAGAGGTCGTGGGTTCCAATCCCGACTGTACCACATCAGCCGTGTGACTTTGGGCAAGTCGCTTCACTTCTCTGTGGCTCAGTTCCCTCATCTGTAAAATGGGGATCAATCAATCAATCAATCGTATTTATTGAGCACTTACTGTGTGCAGAGCACTGTACTAAGCGCTTGGGAAGTACAAGTTGGCAACATATAGAAGCATAGTTGGCAACATAGAGAAGCAGCGTGGCTCAGTGGAAAGAGCCTGGGCTTTGGAGTCAGAGGTCATGGGTTCACATCCCGGCTCTGCCACTCGTCAGCTGGGTGACTTTGGGCAAGTCACTTAACTTCTCTGGGCCTCAGTTACCCCATCTGTAAAATGGGGATTAACACTGTGAGCCCCACGGGGGACAACCTGATCACCTTGTAAATTCCCCAGCGCTTAGAACAGTGCTCTGCACATAGTAAGCGCTTAATAAAATGCCATTATAAAACATATAGAGACAGTCCCTACCCAACAGTGGGCTCAGAACCTGTGAGCCCCACGTGGGACAACCTGATTAGGACAGTGCTTGGCACATAGTAAGCGCGTAACAAATATCATCATTATTATTAATGGTGACTTAAGGGCAATTGTCGCCCCTCCTCCAGGCCGGGTCCCTGTCCCCGGCCCGCCCGCTCCCGACGCCCCGCCCTCAGGCTCGGGCTGCCCTGCTCGCCGCCTGCTCGGCCCGTTTGCCCTTCAACCCCGCGGCCACTTCCCGGGCCCGGGAGGAGGGAGGCCGGACCGTCCTCCCGCCCGCTCCCTCGGCCTGTCGGCGCCTTCCCCACGTCATGTGTGCCTGTCCCGACCCGGCGGGGGACCAGTGCTGCCCTCGCGGAGGATCCGTCCAGGTACGATCCGGGCGAGACAATAATAACAACAGTATGCTATCTGTTAAGCGCTTACTATGTGCCAAGCGGTGTACTAAGCGCTGGGATAGACACGAGGTAATCAGGTTGTCCCACGTGGGGATCACAGCCTTCATTCATTCATTCGATCGTATTTCATTCAATCGTATTTATTGAGCGCTTACTGTGTGCAGAGCAGTGTACTAAAAGCATGGGAAGTACAAATCGGCAACATATAGAGACGGTCCCTGCCCAACAACGGGCTCAAGAAGGGGGAGACAGACGACAAAACAAAACATGTAGACCGGTGTCAAAACCGACAGAATTAATAGAGTAATAGTTATGTAATGATGGCATTTATTAAGCGCTTACTATGTGCAAGGCACTGTTCTAATCAATCAGTCGTATTTATTGAGCGCTTACTGTGTGCAGAGCACTGTACTAAGCGCTTGGGAAGTACAAGTTGGCAACATATAGAGACAGTCCCTACCCAACAGTGGGCTCACAGTCTAAAAGGGGGAGACAGAGAACAAAACCAAACATACTAACAAAATAAAATAAATAGAATAGATATGTACAAGTAAAATAAATAAATAAATAAATGAATAGAGTAATAAATATGTACAAACATATATACATATATACAGGTGGTGTGGGGAAGGGAAGGAGGTAAGATGAGGGGGATGGAGAGGGGGACGAGGGGGAGAGGAAGGGGCTCAAGTGTCTATTTTCTAACAAAACAGAGTAGTAAATATGTACAAGTAAAATAGAGTAATAAATCTGTACAAATATATACATGTGCTGTGGGGAGGGCGGGGGGGATGGGAAGGAGGAGAGGAAAAAGAGGGCTCAGTCTGGGAAGGCCTCCTGGAGGAGGTGAACTCTCAGTAGGGCTTTGAACGGAGGAAGAGAGCTGGTTTGGCAGATGTGTGGAGGGAGGGCATTCCAGGACAGGGGAAGGACGTGGGCCGGGGGTCGACGGCGAGACAGGCGAGAACGAGGCACAGTGAGGAGGTTAGCTGCAGAGGAGTCGAGGGTCTTAATCCCCATTTTCCAGATGAGGGAACTGAGGCATTGAGAAGTGACTTGCCCAGTGTCACACAGCTGACCAGTGGCAGAGCCGGGATTAGAACCCACGACTTCTGACTCCCAAGCTCGGGCTCTTTCCACTAAGCCACAATGCATCTCAAGCCTAGGGGAGGCCCCGACCCCCTCACCCCGACCGGGGCTGCACCCGGACCCCGGGCCCAGTGGTTTCACTGCGCCTCCCGCCTCGTCGTCATGCTGGGAAGCAGCATGGCCTAGTGGTTAGAGCATGGGCCCGGGAATCAGAAGCTCAAGGGTTCTGATCCCTCCTCCTCCACTTGTCTGCTGTGTGGCCTTGAGTAAGTCAATTCACTTCTCCAGTTACCTCATCTGTAAAATGGGGATAATTACTGTGAGCCCCATACGGGACAGGGACTGTGTCCAACCCAATTTGTTTGTATCCACCCCAGCGCTTAGTATAGTGCCTGGCACATAGTAAGCGCTTAACAAATACCATTATTATTATTAAAATGGAGATTAACCACCCAGGGATAATCATCATCACTGTGCTTGGTAAACGCTTTCTACGTGCTAAGCACTGGGATAAATATCCGATAAACAAACCGAACGCAGCTCCCTGTCCCACGTGGGGCTCTCAGTTTCAGTGGCAGGGAGAACCAGTAGTGAATCCCCATTTGACAGATGAAGAAACTAGGCCACAGAGAAAAGTTAAGTGACTTGACCAAGGTCACGCAGCAGGCCCTGGAGGGATTACAACCCAGGCCCTCTAACTCGTAGGTCCATGCCCTCTGCCCTTTCCACTTGTCCATGCTGCTGCTTCCTGTTCTCCCACCCCCTTAGACTCTGTCTCACCTAATTATCTCCTACATACTCCAGCGCTTAGTGCAGAGCTTGGCACATAGAAAGTGCATAAAAATCATCATTGTAATTCTTAGTAGTAGAAATAATGATACTCTCCTTTGCTGAAGTATTCATCACTCCCACCAAGGATTTGGGCTGCCAGGGCAGATGTCCAGAAATAATGTTTCCCCAAAAAATGGTAAGAATGCCATAAAAAGTTGATTACTTAAGATGCTATATATCAATGGTATTGATTGAGCACATTCTGTGTGGTGAGTGCATGGTGTAGGGGATAGACCACGGACCTGGGAGTTAGAGGGACCCGGATTCTGATCCCAGCTCTACCACTTGTCTTCGGTGTGATTTTAGGCAAGGCACTTCGCTTCTTTGGGCCTCAGTTCCCTCATCTGTAAAATGGGGATGAAGACTGTGAGCCCCACGCAGGACAGGGACCGTGTCCAATCCGATTTGACTCCCCCCCACCCCACCCCCGGGAAAAAGGCCCTTGTTATCACCAAGTTACATTAACGACAACATCATTCGCACCTACTCAGCCTTCCTGTCCCGCCATCGACCCCCGGCCCACATCCTCCCCCGGGCCTGGAATGCCCTCCCTCTGCCCATCCGCCAAGCTAGCTCTCTTCCTCCCTTCAAGGCCCTACTGAGAGCTCATCTCCTCCAGGAGACCTTCCCAGACTGAGCCCCTTCCTTCCTCTCCTCCTCGTCCCCCTCTCCATCCCCTGCATCTTACCTCCTTCCCTTCCCCACAGCACCTGTATATATGTACATATGATTGTACATATTTATTACTCTATTTATTTTACTTGTACCTATCTATTCTATTTATTTTATTTTGTTAGTATGTTTGGTTTTGTTGTCTGTCTCCCCCTTCTAGACTGTGAGCCCACTGTTGGGTAGGGACTGTCTCTATATGTTGCCAGCTTGTACTTCCCAAGCGCTTAGTACAGTGCTCTGCACACAGTAAGCGCTCAATGAATACGATTGATTGATTTGCTCATAGCCACCCCAGCATTCACTACAGTGCCTGGCACATAGTAAGCGCTTAAATACCATTATTATTAAGTGCTTGGCAGAATATAATAGGGTTAGTAGACATGATCCCTGCTCTCAAGGAATTTATAATATAGCTTCTCCTTTGAATAATCTCTCTCTTCTCAAGATGTACCAGCTTGGGACAGAGGTCGAATTCACACAAACTACTTCAAGCAATAGTATTCATAAATTAAACACCAAATGTGTGCAGGGCACTGTACTGGGCGCCTAGGAGAGTACAGTAGAGGTCATTGACACTGCCTTCAGGGAACGAACCATTGAATGGGAAAGACCTAATGTATTTTCGAATAGTGCAAGCCGTAGCTTGGGACTGTCTACCCAGGCCTGCTCATCCCATCTCTCCCACAAGAGATGGGGATTAAGGCTGAACCCCATGTGGGACATGAACTGGTTCTGACCTGATTAGCTTAGTACAGTGCCTGGCATATAGTAAGCGCTTAACTAATACTTCAAAAATAGTAGTACTACCAATAATAATAATGATGGCATTTTTTAAGCTCTTACTATGTGCAAAGCACGTTCTAAGCGCTGGGGAGGTTACAAAATGATCAAGTTGTCCCACATGGGGCTTACAGTCAATCCCCATTTTACAGATGAGGTAACTGAGGCACAGAGCAGTTAAGTGACTTGCCCAAAGTCACACAGCTGACAATTGCCGGAGATGGGATTTGAACCCATGACCTTTGACTCCAAAACCCATGCTCTTTCCACTGAGCCACGTAGTATTTATTGTGCTTACTGTGTACAGAACACTGTGGCTATCAAATAATCAGTGGTGTTTATTAAGCACTTACACGTTGTTGGGTAGAAACCGTCTCTATATATTGCCAACCTGTACTTCCCAAGTGCTTAGTACAGTGCACTGCACACAGTAAGCGCTCAGTAAATATGATTGAGTGAATGAATGAATGAATGCAGAAAACTGCACTTGGGAAAGTTTGGGACAAAATAATTGGCAGACATGATCCCTGCCCACAAGGAGCATACAGTCTACAAGAAGCAGCGTGGCGCAGTGGAAAGAGCATGGACTTTGGAGTCAGAGGTCATGGGTTCAAATCCCGTCTCCGGCAATTGTTAGCTGTGTGACTTTGGGCAAGTCACTTAACTTCTCTGTGCCTCAGTTACCTCATCTGTAAAATGGGGATTAAGACCGTGAGCCCCCCCGTGGGACAACCTGATCACCTTGTAACCTCCCCCAGTGCTTAGAACAGTGCTTTGCACATAGTAAGCACTTAATAAATGCCATCATTATTATTATTAAATAAATTACAGATGATAGCAGAAGCAACAAAAGATAAGGATATGATTACCTAAGTGCTTTAGGGGTTGAGAGTAGAATGAGTATCCAAGTATTTAAGTGGTCTGGACAATCCCTGAACCACATCAGATTCTTTTTACAGGTGCCAAAACTGAGGCCCCAGAGGTTATGTGACTTACTCAAGGTCATGCAGTAGGCTAATGGCAGAGCTGGGAATCGAATCTGAATCCCATCGAATCTGACTCGAATTACTCCCAGTCCTGTGCTCCTTGTATCAAACTACTGCAAAATCCTGAATCAGAAAATAATAAGGTTTTTATTCTGCTTATGTGATTAATTTCCTTCTAGGCTATATGCTCCCCATGGGCAAGGGTCGCATCTACCAACTCTAGTCCACTACAGTCTCCCAAGTGTTCAGTGCAACACCCCAGGTACAATAAATTGTTCAATAAATCAGTCATTAATGGTATGTAGTGAGCACCTACTGTCCACAGAGCACTGCACTAAGCATCTGGGAAAGCACACTACAACAGAGTTGACAGACATGCTCCCTAACCACAATGAGCCCACACTCCCGTGGGTAATAAATAGCAAGAATAAATGACTAAGTATATGGTGTACAAAAATTGATAAAGAATTGTAAAACCTAAATGATAAAGGTGGCAAAAAATGCTCAAATCCAATCTCTACGTCCCATTTCCTCCTGGTTATTTTCTCATCTTAACCTTCTGATCCTGGACCTGAATCTTCTGCTCCAACCACTTCCTTTCTCTTAGCTTCTCATTCAACTGCCTAATCTGTTTATAAATCTTGATCTAATAAAGCTAAATGAGGTGATTGTAGGTCAAGATTGAATTATGCATATAGTTGAACCAGACTATTAAATGCATCCAGTCTTTTTTAATGTAATACCCAATCTTATCCCCAAACCATTTATAACAATTTTGGATTCTATGGAGAGGCAACATTATGTTCCTTACCCTTATGGATGATTGGCATATTCTTGCTGGGTTAGACTTTTAAAAAACAGTGCACTTATCAATCAAGAGTATTTATTATGTGCTTATTCTAGATTGTAAGCTCTCTGTGGGTAGGGAACATGTCTACTAGCTCTGTCGTACTTTCCCAAGTGCTCAGTACAGTGCTCTGCACACAGTAACCACTCAATAAATACTATTGATTGATTCACTGATTGCAGAACATTGTACTAAATACTTGGACGATACAAGGAAAGTTGATAGACATGTTCCCTAATTGTTATTTGTTTCCTCCTCAGAAGTGTACCCCTACTTACCTTGCTTTAACATTTGCAGATAAAATTCACTCATTTCTGTGGATGGGCCCCTTTAAAGGTTGAACATTTGTATGCAGACTGGTTTTTTTAAACAGCAAATTACAAATATAGTCATACAGAAATTTTTATCAAACCAACTAGTAGAAATGGTATTGATTGACTGTCCATTGGAGGGAATGGGTTGTCCTAAGCATTATGAAGCAGAATAAAAGGAAATCAGTGAATAAACGCAGCTATCGTAATGGATAGATCACGGGCCTGAGCGTCAGAAGGTCATGGGTCTAATCTCATATCCACCACTTGCCTGCGATGTGACCTTGGGCAAGTCACTTCACTTCTGTGCCTCAGTTACCTAATCTATAAAATGGGGATTGAGACTGTGACCCCGACAAGGCACAGGGACTGCGTTCAACTCGATTTGCTTATGTCCACTTCAGCATTTAGTACAGTGCCTGGCACTTAATAAGTGCTTAACAAGTACCAACATTATTATTATTATTATCATGACCACAATTATTATTTTTAGTTGCAGTATTAGTGGGCCAAAATACAAGAGAGAAGACAGGAAAAGAAGAGATGAAGACAGTCAGGCCCAGAGACAGGCATAAACCTCCTACGCCCTTTCACAAGTGCACACTTTTCCAGATGGTCCTTTCTTGGGACGGCAGTAAGGAGAGAGAGAAGAAAGCAACTTTCCCCTGCTCTTAATGAATCAAATGGTGGTATTTATTTAGCACTTACTGTGTGCAGAGCATCCTACTAAGTGCTTGGGAGAGTACATGGTCTATGCCCACAAGGAACTTACAGTGTAGAAAGCCTGGGTACGAGGAGCTGCCGGACTGGCCACGGCCACTGTTCTCGTTGTGGGGGGCTGTGGGGGCAGAGGCCCCCAGCACCCTGGAAGCCCAAGAAACCAGCACAAATAGCCACCATCCTCTCTAAACTGTAAGCTCACTGAGGGCAGGGAACCTGCCTACCAACTCTGTTATAGTGCATACTCCCAAGCACTTACTGCAGTGTTCTGCACATGTGAGTGCTCAATAAATACCATTGATTGATCTGCCGTCAACAGCTCAGAACCTCACACCCGGCTTCCTGTCCCACCTGGGATGCAAGTTTGGTACCCAGACCTTTGAATAAATTTTTGTTCGAAGACTCAGCCAAACCTATTCAAGGTCATGAGTCTATGATATAATTTCACATAGATCCCATATCCTTGTGGACACATAAATAAAAATCAGTTTTAGATAGCTGTAGTTAAAATAGGAAACTTGCCGTAGAATGAAAATTATGGGCAGGGAATGTGTCTGTTTGTTGTTATACTGTACTCTCGCAAGCGCTTAGTACAGTGCTTTGCACACAGTAAGTGCTCTATAAATACGATTGAATGAAAATGTCAGGTCAGTTTATTGCCGCTTGGTGACCACTAGGGGGTACTGCTGAGCTTCATGCTATGAAAATAGTCTCACCCAACAAAGTCAAATTGTGGGTTATAATCAATCAATCAATCAACCGTATTTATTGAGCGCTTACTGTGTGCAGAGCACTGTACTAAGCGCTTGGGAAGTACAAGTTGGCAACATATAGAGACAGTTCCTACCCAACAGTGGGCTCACAAGAAAGAAAAAATTGGAAGGCTATTTTTATTTCATCTTGGTACTCACTGGGACAGGGACAGGAACAGCATATAAACAACATATTTTTTCCCTTTTCTGCCAAGTAGCCTGATTAAAATAGTCGAGTAACTTCCCAGGAGGAGTTACTCAGTTAATTTTTGTTTTCTTAAATTTGCACCTTTAAGACATGCTGTTGGATTGGAACACCCTAAAATTGAATCTGGTTAATTCATAAATGAATGGGAGAAAAATAGCCAGTGTTGCTTTAGGAGTAGAGTTTCTGTTGTTGTGGGTTTTTTTTCCAGGGTGTTTGTTTAGCACTTACTATGGGTCAAACAGTCAAAAGCTCTGGGGAGTTAATTAGACCAGAGATTTTCAAACTGAACAGGGCTCTGCCCAGGGTATGTCATCGGCCCCCTGAACTGAGCCTTCTTTTTTGTCCAATGGCCCACCTACCCCATCACAGAACAAGTTGTGGTCTAATATAACCAGGAACGCAAAGCATTTCCTGCAGGCTGAACCCAACCTAATCAGACACTTAGCAACCCTGTACAATTCTCACCGGTGTGGTGAGTGCTGGTCAAATCAGTGCAGTACTGACTTGACCTATACTCTCCGTGATTCTTTAATTGTTTTTACATATATCAAATATAAAAATATCGATATAAAGGCATCAACCCTACTGCAGATAAATCAGAATCATCCACATGGATCCCCTCAAAATGCCCTTAGTGCTTAAGTTGCAGTTTAGCATGCTGCCTCTTAAGATTTATAGAAGCTTTGTGTAAATTTCATCACACTTGGAGGGGTGTCTATATTTCTGAGCCTCTGCATTCAGAAGAAATAGTAACAATAAATGAAGTATAGAGTAGGGGGAAATTGTACTGAAATTGAAGACAAGAAAATGTTATTTTTTCCTTTTAATAATAACAATGATGGTTTCTGTTAAGCGCTTACTATGTGCCGAGCACTGTTGGGGTAGATAGAAGGTTAACAGGTTGTCCCACATGGGGCTCACAGTCTTAATCCCCATTTTACAGATGAGGGAACTGAGGCACAGAGAAGTGAAGTGACTTGCCCAAAGTCACACAGCTGACAAGTGGCGGAGCCAAGATTTGAACCCATGACCTCTGACTTCCAAGTCCGGGCTCTTTCCACTAAGCCACGCTGCTTTTCCATCTAAACTGTATATGAATGAATGGGTTTTCACCAACTCATCTTAGATATGCATATGCATTCTCTAGTCTGTAAGCTTGTGGGCAGGGAATGTATCTCTGAAGTTTGTTGTATTGTACTGAATACACTTAAGCACACAACTAATACTTACACTTAAGTATTAAGTAATACACGTAATACAGTGCTGTGCACACAGTAAGCACTCAATATAAATACCTTTGGTTCTCACTGTTACGTGCTTATCTTCCTTGGAAATTTCATTTCATGTGTAAGAAAGGTTTTGTCAATACTCAGCTACACAGCTGCTTTATCAGTTGTTTTTCTTTCATGTTCCCAGATCTGTTAAGTGCTGTAAAACAGCATTTGAAAAGACAAAAGGAAAAAGGAAGGCTGACAATACGTGGCCATTTTCTTTGACATGTTTGTACTTATTGTACAGATTGCTAGTTTTCAGGTTTTGAAAACTGCAGGGTCTGTATCCATTAGATGGAACTTTGTGTCTAATTAAAATACCATTTTTGTTCCCAAAAATGGAAGCTATAAATTACCAGGGGCCTGGATAATTTGAGAGACTTGTGTAAAGAGGACTTATTAGAGTAGTCCATATCGATTCTCTTTACACATTTTATGTCTTTATGTTGAAGATTGGCAATTTTCACTAGAGACTGATGATAGCTTTTTTCAATTTCCATTTCAACTGTTTTTGATTTTGTGTTCTAAATGTTATCCCATCAATTGCCATTCTTACTGCTCATTTGTAATTTTACTTTATTCTCTGATCTAGTAAAGACTGTGCTTATGTATATGGAATTTCCCCCTTAATAGCTTTCCTAGTCTTTTTGCATATTACCAGAATCTAATCCAGGTTTAATTACAATGGGAAAATAGTGGCACAAATGGTAATTTTATGATGGTCTCAATATAAATTATTTAAAGATTCATCTGCAGATAGACTTGTTAATTAAATCCATGAATAAATTGGCAAAAGAAAATCAAATCCTTCCAAATTTGCCCACATTAACCCTCTTTCCATACCCCACCTAAATCCACCACCCTGAAAATGGGTCTATCCAGACACATAAGCTCATAGTACAGTGCCTGAGACATAGCATATACAGCTATAGACACATAGTGCTTAGCAAATACCATAAGAAAAAAAGAGCCTTCTATTGATTGAGCGCTTAACCCAAACTAGATTCAGAAAACCATTCTATTCCTAAATGTGCATTCTTTATCATGTTTTTCTGGCCCCTTTTTGAACTTTATTTAAAAAATGTATATAATTGTGGTTTTAGTTAAGCACTTAACTGTGTGTTGAGGAAGCACTGTACTAAGCCCTGAGATTGAAACAAGATTATCAGGTGGCACCTGCAGCTCACAGTCTAAGAAGGGAGAACAGGTAGTGAATCCCCATTTTACAGATGAGGGAGTTTAGGCACAGAGAAGCTAAGTGACTTGCCCACAGTCGCACAGTGGACAAGTGGCAGAGCCGGTATTAGAACCCAGGTACTCTGACTCCCGGTCCAATATTCTTTCTGTTAGGCCACTCTGCTTCTGTATATAAATGTTTTGTTTTGTCAGAAAATAAGTTGATGGTGGAAATGTAAAGGAAAAGATTCTGAAATCAGAGAGAAAAGAGACTAGGAAAGGAGAATCTTTGATAGATCCGGTTCTAGAATCAAGGAGTTTCAACCCTCCCTTTGGGGTTTCATCATCTAGAGATGATCTCTAAACTGAATAGATCAAAATACTAAGGTAAACTTTATTTGTTTTTTAATTAAGGATAAAGAGCATCCAAGAAATCTGATCCCAGAACTCTGCAAACAGTTTTATCATTTGGGATGGGTCACTGGGACTGGAGGAGGAATTAGCCTGAAGCATGGGTAAGTTACTGCCTATCCTGTTTTTGAAAATCCTGATTTAACTCTTAGAGGGCCCCAAGGAATAATGCCAGGTAGGTTTGGTGTTTAATATCAAGAAAATCAGTTGTTTTATAATATACTACTGTCTGGGAAAAAAATTACCCTTTGTATAATAGAGTGAAGAAGCAGCTGGTGTGCTGAAAGAGCTGGTGCAAATTTTCAAGATGTTTTGAAACCGTGGTTTCCGATTGCAGGAGCAGCTCAATCTCACATCTTTAGGAGACTGAATAATGGTTGGTTATCTGTTCCTGATTTTAAAGATCTCCGGGAATGTTCTCGTGTGCCCACAATTAAAGTATTTTTCCTTATACCCAACCAAACTCTACTGTAGTTTAAATTCTCTTGTACAGTCCTCTGTGGATATTGAGAACTGGTCTGATCCTCCGCCTAAAAACCCCACATATACTTTCCAGGAAGCCCTCCCAGATTAAGCCCCACTTCACTGAACAGGACGTCGTATTGATCACCCTTAGTACTCAGGTGTATACCTACTTATTTAGTATATGTGCTGATGCTTTTACTAGTTGAATCTGTATTTCAGCTTTGGTTTCTGTGTATGTTTATAACATATTCGTTTGTCTTTTTCTGCTCCTCGTGGGTAGGGATTATTTTTCTTCTTTTCTTGTAAATTCCTAAAGGCCTAGTCCTCTGCATACAGTATGTGCTTAATAAATAGAGAAGCAGCATGGCCTAATAGATAGATTACAAGCCTGGGAGTCAGAAAGACCTGGGTTCTGTTCTCAGCTCTACCACTTGTTTGCTGTATAACCTTGGGCAAGTCACTTCACTTCTCTGTGCCTCAGTTCCTTCATCTGTAAAATGGAGATTAAGACTGTGAGCCCCATGTGAGACATGGATTATATCCAACCTGATTAGCTTGTATTTACCCCAGCACTTAAAACAGTGCCTGGCACATAGTAACCATTTAACAAATACCTTGAAAAAAACTAGAAAAAAATTGTTCCCAAGAAGCTTTAAAACTAGTAGAAACGTACTGTGATGGTTTGGGGCAGGAGTGAGGCAGGCAAACCAACTTCTGATACTGGCTTCAGGAATAGCTGCCTTTCCTGCTGGTTGGGAACTTTCTTGGGTTTTCATTAGCCCTAGCCCTCCTGCAGCCTGCTATTCTGGGTCCTCTGTCGCTTGCCTGTGACCACCGTGACTCACGTTCGGGATCAGGGCCCCAGGTCCCCCGAGCATTAACCAGAGAGGTGGGAGAAATGAGGAGCCTCTCTAGGGAAGGGGAGGCAGCTGAATCCTGCTGCTCGTGAAGAAGCACACAGCACATCCTGTCCCCTGGTGCCCCTAAAAGCCGCTCAGTTCCCACCACTTCATTTCAGAATAATAGATTGCCCAGCCCAAGGTCAGCCAGGACATAAATTCTCAAAATTGTCCCATATCTGGGACTCAGTGGTCAGTCAGTCATATTTATTGAGCACTTAGTGTGTGCAGAGCACTGTACAAAGCACTTGGGAGAATACAATATTGTTATATTGTTATAACAATATAACAGACACATTCCCTGCCCACATCGAGTTTACAGTCTAAGAAAAGAGGCAGCCTCTCCAGGATTCATCTTCCCAGGGAAAATGTTGGAGGATCACTACTCTTACTAACAGCAGGGGTTCCTAGAGTGTCTGCTTCCTTTATATGATAGTATAGTTGTGTTCCAGAAGTGTCTGCAAGTTTGTGGTGTGGATATGTATATGTACATGTATCTATGAGTATGAAAAAGGCATTTTACATATTCTTCCATTCAGCATGTAACTTTCAAAGTGACATTAAAACTGCAATTTAGCAGCGAGAGAATATGCACCTCACAATAAAGAGCTGGTATGTGTAGGTAACAGTTATATGTGGGTGTGTTTTAACAGCATCACATTAATGTGCTATGTCATATTTAGTTTGTTGTGCAGTATCCATTTCTGGTTAACAGTGAATGTACTGGTAAATTAGACTGTGAGCCCCATGCAGGACAGGGACTGTTTCTGATCTATCTTGTGTCTATGCCAGCATTTAGTACAGTGCTTGGTATATAGTAAGTATTTAACAAAGAATATTATTATTATTATATTACAAACACTGTTCTGTGTAAGGTTGAAAATAATTTCTAGACAAACTATTATGTTCAAAATTAATTTCTGCACTTGTCAGATGTGACTGTGCCAGTTACTGTGGATATCCTGGTTTCCACAGTGTTAATGAGTTAAGCAACGTTGTTTTCAGTACCTTCTGGTGTAGAAATTCAGTTTCATGTTTAGCCAAGAGTCAGTTGGACCAGTTCTTTTCAAAACAAAATCGGAATTGACAAGATAATATTAAAATTCTCAATAGTAGAAGACGGATTATGTAAATGATTTTTTGGTGTGAAACCACCCATTCTTTTCAACCAGCAATCCCTTATCCACCCACTTTAAATTGGTTTGTAGCATATTTTTAGTTGTGTGATCCCTTAGCAAATTAGCAAATCAAAACATTATTTTAAGTCAGTTCAGAATAAGGATGTGTCACAGAGAATGGAGCACCTGTTTTTTTTTTTTAATTGGCTGTTAATAGCTACACAGCTCCTCCTAGCGGTCCATTATTGAAAAGATAAAGTATTTTTAGGGTGAGGTGTTTTTTAGAGCTTAACCCACTTTCTAACCCCGAAATCTTTTTTTAAGGTTCTTCTTTCTCCAGCCTCTCCAAACTTTTGAGTTAAAGTTTTCAAAATTTTCACCGCCAAAATGAACAAATTAATTTTTGAATTCATCCTAGTTCTGTCAGTTGATAAATCAATTGAGCACATTTTTCTACCCTTGTAAATAGAAGTTATACAGATCTTATAATTTAATGTCTGGATGCATCATAATTTTTTTCTTCTTACTAAAAATAAGTTTGCTTGGGTAACTGGCACCTTTGTTCAGCTTCTGCTCATATCTTAAGTGAATGGCATCATTCTTATTGCTTCAAAATCAAGATTTGGACATTGTTAAATCTAGTCTGATATCCTAAGCAAGGTTGTTTAGGAGTTCAGTGTTGATAGATATATTCCCTGCCCACAGTGAGCTCACAGTCTAGAGAGGGACAGACAATATAAATAATTTACCAATATGTACATAAGTACTGTGGGGCTGAGGGATGGGTGAATAAAGGTCGCAAATCCAAGTGCCTGGGTGACACAGATGAGAATGGGAGCTGAGGAAATGAGGCTTAATCGGGGAAGGCCTCTTAAAGGAGATGTGTCTTTAATAAGGTTTATTGATATTCATTTATTCAGTCGTATTTATTGAGAGCTTACTGTGTGCAGAGCACTGTCATAAGCGCTTGGGAGAGTACAATATAGCAATAAGCAGACACATTTCTTGCCCACAAGGAGCTTACAGTCTAGAGACAAATGATACTCTTGATGCACTTTGATACCCCACCCTCAGTCCCACGGCACTTATATACATATTTGTAATTTATTTGTTTGTGTGAATGTCTGTTTACCTCCTTATGTGTAGCTCCTTGTGGGCAGGGAGCAGGTCTAACTCGTGATACCGTCCTCTCCCAAGTGTTTAGTCCAGTACCCTGCACACCGGAAGTGCTCAATAAATATCATTGACTGTTTTGTACAGTGGTGTTAAAGATGGCTGAGAGATCGAAGAGTATTAGGTGAGAGCATTGGATTTGGCAGTCAGTGGGGACCTTCTACAGTCTGGTGTTTAAAGGTCTGCAGTCCGTTACATGTTGCATTAGAGATTTGCTTGCAAGCAGGCAGCAGCTTTGTGTGGTGGGAACAGCAGCATGTGTTCAACATCAGGAGGCGCTGCTGGTTAACGTTAAAGCACCCATTCAGAGCAACACCTTTGCTAACAGAGGTGGGAGAGGGGAATGCAATGGTTCTGGAGCAATGGGGGTGCTTCAGATTTTCCCCAGTCAGTGGTATTTATTGAACTCTTACTGTGTGCAGAGCACTCTACTAAGCGCCTGGGAGAGTACAATATAACAGACATCCCCTGCCCACAGAGAGCATACAGTCTAGAGGGGGAAATAAATTATGATGAAAGTGGTATTTGTTAAGCACTTTGTGCCAGGCACAGTTCATTCATTCATTCATTCAATCATATTTATTGAGCGCTTACTTTGTGCAGAGCACTGTACTAAGCGCTTGGGAAGTACAAGTTGGCAACATATAGAGGTGGTCCCTACCCAACAGTGGGCTCACAGTCTAGAAGGGGGAGACAGAGAACAAAACAAAACATATTAACAAAATAAAATAAGTAGAATAAATATGTACAAGTAAAATAAGTAAATAAATAGAGTAATAAATACGTACAAACATATATAAAGGGAGCTAGTCAGGGTGATGCAGAAGGAAGCGGGATTAGAGGATGGGCGGGTTTAGTCAGAAAAGACCTCTTGGAGGAGATGTGCCTTCAGTCAGGCTTTAAAGGCTGAGGGGGGCAGGTCACATGAAAAAAGAAACCCTCGTGGCTCACGGGGTTGAGCAGATTTCCTCCTGGTGTCATTACGGTACACTGCATGCACGATTGGCTCAGTGTGATGAATGGAACAGAGGAGACAGTCAATATTTCTGTGCCTCGGGATAGCCAACTGGCTCGAGTCAGCACTGCCTGCAAGGTCTGCTGGTAAATGATTTGAATGCCTTTGGCTTTATCTCTTTCTGACAGCAAAGAAGAAATTTGAATATGTACTTCACCCCTATTTTTCTTTCCTCCTTTCTTCTTCCCCTTTTCAGCTGAGCACTGGACTGTCCACAGGAGGCTATCGGTGCCCAGTTCTGAGCTCGGCCCCAACACGACTAGTTTTGTCTATGTGTTGGCCAAACACGGCCCCACAGGCTTAAATCGCAGGACCCGTGCATGGGCAGCGTGTTCTACTTTGCCTGTTACCTAATAATTCAAGGTAGAGTACCTGTATGTTGTGAAACTTTGGCATTGCCAACATTAACGTTCCATATGCAAACTTGAACCTAAACTGACAGGTAACGTTGCTTTTCCAGACTTTCACGTAATTCCCCCAGACTCTTCAACCAAGAAATGCTAGACGTCTGATGAGTCAGTGGTGTTTATTGAACGCTTACTGTAGTTCAGCGTATAGCCAATGGATCTGGCCTTTGAAAATTTTATGACATTATTTTGAGAAAGCATGTAATCATTGAATTGATTAAAAGAGGGCACTTTCCTCCCCCAAAAAGCTTGTGCCATTGTTCAAAGAACTATCAGTCTAAATATAAACAGTCTCTGTTTGGTGAACTGAAGGGGGGCACACATAAATTCTGAGAGCAGAATAAGTGGTGAAGCACAGTCTCCTACAGCGCCACGGAGCAGCAGACCACTGAAGCAGACAGGCCATCCTGGAGCACCATAATTGGCGGTTGCTCTACTCAAGCAAAGCTTCATAAAGCTGGAGATAAAAAGAGGTCAAATCGAAAGAGAAGACAGATCCTGTATAGGGCAGCCCATTAGTACAAAAAATGTCTATCTCTGTTTATTGTCGTAGTGTACTCTCCCAAGCACGTAATACAGTGTTACGTACACAGTAAGCGCTCAGTAAATATGACTGAGAATGAATTATGTGTAAGCATGCAGAGGGAAATCAGTCTTGCAGTGGTCTTTTCAGCCAAACTCCCAGTGTGGTTAAAAATCACCTATTAAGACCAAGGATAGGTCATTCAGTTGATCAGATATATAACTCCTAAAATCATCTTGTCAGTCTGATCTCTAGATCTCTGTAGAGACCCTATATACACACACACACACATCTCCATACCTTACACTAAAGTAACAAAAGGGGAGAGCTGAGGAAAACTGAGACACAAGAAAATGGAAGGACAAAAGAAGTGGGAAGAAACGAGCAGAAACAAAGATGCTGACAGAACAGCACACATTTCTCGTTGGTCTTTCAAATACGGTATTAAATTTTATATGTACAAAGGGCACAGTAATCCTGAGATATGTCAGTTAGAATTATTCCTTGATCCATTTTCTTGATCATTATCCTCAACTCATTTCTCTCACTCACCCCACATATCCATCTGTCACCAATCCTGTCGGTTCAACCTTTACGACGTCACTTATATCCACTCTTTCCTCTCCATCTAAGCTACTGCTACATTAATCCAAGCACTTATCCTATCCTGCCTTGATTACTGTATCAACCTCTTTGCTGACTTCTCTCCCTCCTGTCTCTTTCCACTCTAGTCCATACTTCTCTCTGTTGCCTGGATCGTTTTTCTGCAAAAACATTCAGTCCATATTTCCCCATTCCTCAAGAACTTTCAATGGTTGTCCATACACCTCCACATCAGACAGAAACTCCTCACCATCAGCTTAAAGCACTCAAATCACCTTGCCCCACCACTCGCTATTCTCCTACCACAATCCAGCCGGCACATTTCAGTCCTCTAATTGCCATCTTACTCACTGTACCTCGATCTCGTCTATTTCACTGCCGACCTTTCGCCCATGTCCTGCCTCTGGCCTGGAATGCCTTCCCTCTTTATATCTGACAGTCTATCACTCTCCCCACCTTCAAAGCCTCACTAGAAGCACATCTCCTTCAAAAGACCTTCCCTGACTAAGCCCTCATTTCGTCATGGCACCCTTGTGCTAGGATTTACACCTTCTAACCACCCCTCCATCAGCCCCATACCACTTATAAATTATCCGTAATTTATAGGAAAATCTGTCTCCCCTTCTAGACTGTAAACTCACTATGGGCAAGAACGCACCTACCAACTCTGTTATATTGTATTCTCCCAAGCTTAGAACAGTGCTCTGCACACAGTAAGTGCTCAATAAATATGATTGATCTGTTTTCTAGATGACAAAATGAAGACACGGCATAATAGAAAGAAGTGATTTGCAGTGAATGGCTGAATTTAGAATATAATTCATAGCCTCTGTCTGTCTTTTACCCTATTCTCATGAAATGTCTCCAGGAAAGCTTCCAGAGCTCATTTTACTTTGGAAGCTAAAACTTTTTTGTTTGTATTAATTCAATGAAACAACTCCTATAATTTTTGGTATTCCTACTTTAAACATACTGAGTAATCCTTCTGAAATTAAAGCTCTTTCATTTTCCTTAATTTGGTACTTTTTGTAGTTACATTTTATAAAGGTATATAGCTAAATTTTCAACTGTTTGAAGTTTCCAAGTGTAATGACTGTATAGCCTCTTGTTCATTTGACTAGACAATAATGGAAAGTAAACAAAACAAGACATTTTTCATTACTTTGGCAATTACATTTGTTCATAAGCAAATAACCTTCCTCTTTATTTGGGTCCATTACTATAACACGGGTCTGGGAGTCAGAAGGATCTGGGTTTTAAGCCTGGCTCTACCACAAGTCTCCTGTGTGACCTTGGGCAAGTCACTTAATTTCTGTGCCTCAGTTACCTCATCTCTGAAATGGGGATTAAGATTGTGAGCGCTGTGTGGGACAGGGACTGCCTCCAACTTGATCAGTGTGTATCTACTGTAGTGCTTAGCGCCTAGCACATAGTGAACCCTTAACAAATACTATAAAATTGCACATTTTTTTGCCTAGCAGAGAAAATTCTGGTTAGATATTTGAACTGCGACAATCATGCAAGTTATTAAAATCACCTTTACAGTTCATAAAGATAAAAATATATATCTACTGATTCTGTAGCCTTTAAGAGGCTAATTTTTGCATACCCAGCATTTTCCAACCTTTAAATGAAACTCAGCAACACTTGGCCAATCCTTAATTCAGATTACTATGTTTTGGAATGTAACTCACATTCCCTGGGGACTGCCAACTTGTACTTCCCAAGCACTTAGTACAGTGCTCTGAACACAGTAAGTGCTCAATAAACTTGATTGATTGATTGATTCCCTTGATCTATCTTCTGCACCATTATTTAGACACCCACGAATTTGCTAATCTGGTTTAATAATCTTCAGTGGTATTTATTAAGTGCTGAGCACTCAGTGCTTGGGAGACTTCAATAGGCCCAAAACACACTTGCCCTCTAGAAGTATAGAATCCAATGGGGGAATGGAACAAAATGATTTACCAGTAGTGGGAGTTATACCATAATAAGAAGAATATTATACCAGGAAGTAGTACAACTAGAGGTAATGAAATATCTGAATGCATAAGGAGGGACAAATATACCATAGGAAGACAGGCATAATGAACCAAAAACACATGGCTGAGAGCTGCAGGTGAAAAAATAATAATAATAATAGTAAAAAAAAAAATCTAAGAGGAAAGTGAGCAGGCATTCTGTTAAGGGGGAGAGTGTGGCATTGAGCAGGAAGAGGATATGGATTTTTTTAGTGCTTAGTATATGCTAGGCACTGAACTAAGCACTGGAGTAGATACAAACTAGATTGGTCACAGTCTCTGTTCCACATGGAGCTCACAGTCTTAATCCCCATTTAGCAGATGAGGGAATCGAGTCACAGAGGAAATGAAGTGACTTGCCCAAGTCTCACGGGCAGGCAGGTGGTGGAGCCGGGATTAAAATCCAGGTCCTTTTGACCCTCAGGCCCGTGTTCTATCCACTAGGCCACACTGCTTCTCATTTCACTTTGTGCTATTTAATTCTGAACCAAACCACCCTACCTAATAATGATATTGATTAAGGACTTATTCTCGGCTGAGTACTGACTGTGCTAAGCACTGGGGAACTCCTGCATGGGGCTCACAGTCTGAAATGGAGGGAGAACAGGTACTGCCTCTCCATTTTACCAATGAAACTGAGGCCTAGAAAAGTTAGATGATTTGACCCAGGTCATACAGCAGGGAAGTGCAGCATGGCTTAGTAGATAGAACACAGGCTTTGGAGTCAGAAAGACCTTGGTTCTAATCCCACTCATCTGCTGTATGACCTTAGACAAGTCACTTAACTTCAGTGCTTCAGTTACGTCATGTGTAAAATAGGGATTAAGACTGGGAGCATCATGTGGGACATGGTGTGTGTCCAACCTGATGATCTCATATCTCCCCCAGCGCTTAGTATAGTGCTTGGCATGAGGTAAGCACTTAACAAATAACACTTTAAAAAAAAAAAGTCCTGGATCTCCTGACTCTCAGCGCCTATGCTCTTTCCACTAGGGCCATGTTGCTTCCGGTTCACAGTGCTCCTATTGTTTCTTAGCGTTTTCCTCACCAGCCTCAAGTACCACCACCTGATTGAAAATAGCGTTTCGGCCTTTTCCTGTACCTCTCCCTGCCCCCTCCCCACCTTTCCTCTCTGTAGACATTGTCCGCAGGATCTAGAGAGCAAGAGCACTGACAGTAGAGTAATAATAATAATAATAATAATAATAATAATGGTGTTTGTTAAGCGCTTACTATGTGCAAAGCATGTTCTAAGCGCTGGGGAGGTTACAAGGTGATCAGGTTGTCCCATGGGGGGGGCTCACAGTTTTAATCCCCATTTTACAGATGAGGTAACAGGCCCAGA